>NC_057807.1:223992561-223995258 GCF_018294505.1 Triticum aestivum | reverse complement strand
GTCTCTTTCGACCATCAATTCCATTCGTGTGGAGTCTCTTCATTCTTCCCTCAATCATTTCAACCGGTGAATTCTCGTCTGGTTTGACATTCTTCATCTCTTTTTATTTTCGGTGTTTTCAATTCAAGTTTTCGGGTTGATCACATTCTTTTCCTTTTGTAAAGTGTTCTCCTTGCTCATTTGCCTCTCGCCAGATTATCATTCCGGAGTTCGGAAGACATCTCAGGAGATTCGTCTGTGTTCCAATTAATTCGAGGGTGTCACCTCATTCAAATATTTTAATTGTTCTGGTGCATCATCTATCTTTTCAACAATCCTTTTCAACGGTGTTTTTTTCTGTTTAGTGGGCCCTAACCCATAGGTCTTTTCCCAGGATCTTACCTGACTCTTCTAATTCCCCCGGAGTTATTCTCAAATTCTTTTCAAGTGTGATGTAAGAATGGATCCCATCAGTCACTTGCCTTCCCCAAGATCTCTTTCAAATCATTTCATTGTTGGCTCAACATCTTTGCTTTTCATTCTCCCGGAGTATCTCAGTAATTTTGGTGTTGTTTCTCGTCATCATTTGAAGACCGAAGAAGAGTTTTTCCTCTAAATCTTGCCCGTTCTCTCGAAGATTCGTGGTTCTAGCTTCATGTTATCCTCTCGAATTATTCCATTTGTCAGATATTCTTCCTTACCCATCCGGAGTATTTTAGGAGTTGTTTTCCCATTTCTTTTTACCGGAGGCCATCATTCTAGTTATCGATCTATATTTATCCCGGCGCTTCGTTCAAGTGCTCTTTAATCAACTCATTATCTCTTCGTTCTTTTGCATCTAAATCCTCTCTAGCATATTGGTTCTTCTAATTCTCCCCGGTGATTCATTCCCTCTCATCAGTCATTTTCAAATTCTTACGTTGGTTCGTTCAAGATTCTTTTTCCTTGATTATCATTTTAATTCATTCGCTCTTTCCAAATCCTACCGGTGGTTCATGAAGACTTTCTCAAGTTTTGTGCTATATTCCCCTTAATCCTTTTCAAGAAGAATAAGTAGTATGCAAAATCCATTGCTTGTCATCAATTTAATTTGATGAAGGATAAGCATACAATAATTCTTATTCTTATTTCATCCAAGTGATTAATCCTTTTCTTCGGAGTTTGTTCTTGAGGAATAAATTCTAGGTCCAAGTGTTTTCATCTTTTCTTTTCCGGAGTTCAAATTCCTCGGCCATTTCGTCGGAACCTCCATCTAAGTCACCGCAAGCTTTCATCTTATTCTTTCATCCTTCAATTCGATCTCATTGTATTTTGTCACCAGAGTTCTTCATGGTGGTTCTTCATGATTTAACTCATTCCTCAAGAGTTCATCAAGATTCTTGTTGGTGGAATTCAAGCATCTTTTCTTCTCGCGTCTCGAAGTGTAATTAATTCTCGGTATTCTTTTGAAGTGGAGTTTTGCATTTCTTCGTTCTTCTAAGATATCCAATCATTTCCTTTTGTGGCCGGTTATCACCTTATGATCTTGAGATGTTACCTATAAGTCCACAACAAGCTTATTCTTTTCGTTGTTGATTTTCTCAACAACTCCGTTCAATCCTTTCTTCTAAGGTTGCTTTCAATTTCATTCGTGGCACAAGTTGTCATTTTCTTCTCCGTTCTTTTCATTCAAATCTTTCAATTCTTTCTGGAGGTTTGGTGTCATGTGTTCATCAAGTATAATTCCATCCTCTCAAGCACGTGTTCTAATACTTCCTTTTTCAGCCGGAGTGCTGCCTAAATCCTTTCACTCTTATTCGTTTCTTATCTCGTTATAACCGGAATGGTTTCATAGTCTATCTAATTCTGTGAGCTTTCGATTCTCGTCATTCTCGTCGTTCCTCTCTTCTTCTCGAGTGCTCTCGATTTCTTTGCTTCTTCTCTTGAGTTCTTGTTTCACCTCATTCCTTTTCCCCTCTGTCTCGGTCCTAAGATCTCGGGACGAGATCTCTTGTTAGTGGAGGAGTGTTGTAACGCCCCGGATTCGATGCGCCAGGTGTCTGCCAGTTATTCGCCATTGTTTCCATGTCATTTGCTTGCATGTTGCATTTTATCATGTCATCATGTGCATCTCATTTTGCATACGTGTTCGTCTCATGCATCCGAGCATTTTTCCCGTTGTCCGTTTTGCAATCTGGCACTCCTATGTCCTCCGACGTCCCCCTTTTTGTCTCTTGTTGTGAGTGGGTGTTAAACTTTCTCGGAATGGTCCGAGGTTTTCCAAGTGGCCTTAGTATAGCACTGGTAGACCGCCTGTCAAGTTTCGTGCCATTTGGAGGTCGTTTGATACTCCAACGGTTAACCGGGTAACCGTAAAAGCCTCTTTTGTGTGCAGCTCAACACCCCCTTCAAAGTGGCCCAAACCCCATCTAACTCCCCTCCATGCTCTCGGTCGTTCGATCACGATCGTGTGGGCGAAAACCGTGCTCCATTTGGAGTCTCCTAGCTCCCTCTACCTATATGTATATGTGACCCTCCCCGAATTTTCGCACAGTCCAAACCCTAGCCAAACTCCTCCCGCCGCCGGACATGTCCAATCCCGCCGGACACGTCCAGTCTCCACCTCACCCCGGCGAATCAGCCGCCGCCACGTCATCGCGCCGCCGCTCCCGGCCAGTGGCGTCGCGCCACCTGTCCCGCCGCCGTCCCGCGACCGCGCCGTCCCGCGGAGCCCATCCG
>NC_057807.1:223966601-223991999 GCF_018294505.1 Triticum aestivum | reverse complement strand
GCTCGCCCCCGCGCCTTCCCCGCCGTCGCCCGCGGCCTCCAGCTCCGGCCGCCGCACCGCCCGTCTCCGGCGAGCCCGGCCCGCCTCGATCCGCGTGCCTCAGATCCAGATCCAAAAACCCTAAGGTTGACCTCCAAAATTCCACCAAGTCCTGAATATTTTGCATTCTGTTGCCATGTTCAACATGCTATAACTCTGTCATCGCTGCTCCGTTTCGTGTGTATAATATGTCAAATTGTTCGTCTCAACGAGTACTTCATTTCATTCCTTCGCATCATTTTCGTTTGAGCTTATCTTGATGCCTGAAATGCTATTGGAAGAGTGCATGTTGATGTTAATCTGCTGGAACTGTTATAACATGCTCATTTGTCATTTTTGCCATGTTTGATGTGTGCATCCTATGAGGTTGATGTCTACATGTGTTTTGATCTATGCCATGCCATATTTCTAGGGGTGCCACCCATGTATTTTTGTGAGTTGTGTACTGAGTGCATCAAGCTTGTTAAGTAGGGTACTTGCTGTTGCTGTTTTCCTGACTGATTCTGTTATATTTTGTTGCTATGTTAACCTGCTGCTACAAGTCATTTCGTGCATTATTCTGGAGATGTTCACTAAGGATGTTTTGTTATACATGTCTTTCCCTATCCATTCATGCCCCTGTTTGCATTTATAGCCTGCTGTATCATGTTGTTATCTTGCTCCAAAGTTTGCTAAATAATGTTGTTGTCAACCTGTTAACACGAAGTTCAGTTTTGGCCATGTGCTTTTCTAGTGATCCATGCATCCTATGAACTTGCTCTTGCCATGCTTAGCTTCATAAACATGTATTCTTACTGTTGGTTGCCTTGCCATGTCATGTATTACTCTCTGGTGAGTGGTTCAAGCTCACCAACATGCCTACTTATTGTTGTTCCTGCCATGTATGAATCTGTCATATAACTTGCCATGTTTACATGGGTGCCATCATATTTTCTGTGACCTTTTGGCTCATGGTCAGTAAGGGACTTTTGTTATATGCAATTAGTAGATTCATGCCATGCCTTTGTTTGCCATGATAAGTTCCTGTAACATGTTGTTTGATAGCTCTAAACATTGCAACCTGATGTTATTTCTGCTAAGCCTGAAACTGTTATTATTTGCAATCTTTCTATGTCATTTTGAGCATGTTCTAGTAGTTTCTGGAGATAGTTCAGTGTTCATGTTTTGTCATGCTTTACCTGTACTTCATGCCCATGTCTTTTGTTATTACGTTGAGATGTTGTAGCATATTGTTTTGATGCTTGCAAGATGACTAGTTGCTGTTATGGACAGATTGTTGTTATGCTTTGTATAGAGTGTATGTGTTGAACCGTTGCTCCGTTTTGAGTGTGCTCTATATGAAACTTGCTTGATTTTGCATGTTGTTTCATATTACCATGTTGCATCCTTGTTTTGAGGTGTTTGCTTGATGTTTGTATGCATTTTGCATCAATGCCATGTTTAACTTGTTTTGCTCATATCTTCTAGGCCGTAGCTCCGAACTAAATGAACTTTATATGTAACTTGGCTAGAATCTCGTGTAGATCATCTTGGTGCATCTTAACTTGCTGTTAAACAACTTCAACTTAATGTTTATTCAGTTCTGGACCAACTTCTAAATTTGCATATGAGGACTTACCGAAATTGTTATATGTTGTTTCCGGCCTCATTTAAACTTGCCTTGATGTGTTGTTCTTGTTTGCATCGTCTCTTGCCTTGAGTAGCTTCATGTAGCCTTGTCATGCATCATGCTTGTTGTGCATCATGCCTTGTCATGTGTGGTTTGTTTACCATGTTGTGTGCTTCTTCTCGATAGTTCCTGTTTCGTTGCGATCGTGAGGATTCGTTCGTCTACACTTGGTTCGTCTTCGTGGCTTCGTCTTCTTCATGGACTCGTTCTTCTTCCTTGCGGGATTTCAGGCAAGATGACCGCTACCCTGGATCTCACTACTATCATTGCTATGCTAGTTGCTTCGTTCTATCGCTATGCTGCGCTTCCTATAACTTGTTCTTCACGCCTCCCCAAATTGCCATGAACCTCTAACCTTTGACACCCTTCCTAGCAAACCGTTGTTTGGCTATGTTACCGCTTTGCTCCGCCGCTCTTATAGCGTTGTTAGTTGCAGGTGAAGTTGAAGATTGCTCCATGATGGACAGGATTATGTTGGGATATCACAATATCTCTTATATTATTAATGCATCTATATATTTGGTAAAGGGTGGAAGGCTCGGCCTTATCCCTGGTGTTTTGTTCCACTCTTGCCGCCCTAGTTTCCATCATACCGGTGTTATGTTCCCGGATTTTGCATTCCTAACGCGGTCGGGTGATTTATGGGACCCCCTTGACAGTTTGCTTTGAATAAAACTCCTCCAGCAAGGCCCAACCTTGGTTTTACCATTTGCTTCACCACCACCTACTTTTCCCTTGGGAGTCGCTCTCTCGAGTGTCATCTTTATTCAGCCCCCCCGGGCCAATGCTTGTCTAAGTGTTGGTCTGGTTTTAGTTGTACGGATTGCTCATCCGGGAAACTTGAGGTCTGGTTTTAGTTGTACGGATTGCTCATCCAGTGTTGCCCTGAGAACGAGATATGTGCAGCTCCTATCGAGATGTCGGCGCATCGGGCGGTCTTGCTGGTCTTGTTTTACCATTGTCGAAATGTCTTGTAAACCGGGATTCCGAGACTGATCGGGTCTTCCTGGGAGAAGGAATATCCTTCGTTGATCGCGAGAGCTTATCATGGGCTAAGTTGGGACACCCCTGCAGGGTATAAACTTTCAAGAGCCGTGCCCGCGGTTATGTGGCAGATGGGAATTTGTTAATGTCCGGTTGTAGATAACTTGACACCAGATCTGAATTAAAATGCATCAACCGCGTGTGTAGCCGTGATGGTCTCTTCTCGGCGGAGTCCGGGAAGTGAACACGGTTTCTGTGTTATGTTTGACGTAAGTAGGAGTTCAGGATCACTTCTTGATCATTGCTAGCTTCACGACCGTTCCTTTGCTTCTCTTCTCGCTCTCATTATCGTATGTTAGCCACCATACTTGCTTAGCCGCTGCTGCAACCTCACCATTTTACCCCTTCCTTACCCATTAAGCTTTGCTAGTCTTGATACCCATGGTAATGGGATTGCTGAGTCCTCGTGGCTCACAGATTACTACAACAACAGTTGCAGGTACAGGTTATGCGATGATCATGACGCGAGAGCGATGTTTGCTTGTTTGGAGTTCTTCTTCTGCTTCTTCTTCGATCAGGGGATAGGTTCCAGGTCGGCAGCCTGGGCTAGCAGGGTGGATGTCTTTTGAGTTTCTGTTTGTGTTTCATACGTAGTCGGATGTTGATCTTATGTATGATGTTGTATTCATGTGGCATTGTATGCCCTTTTGTATGTATCCCCATCTATTATGTAATGTTGATGTAATGATATCCACCTTGCAAAAGCGTTTCAATATGCGGGTCTATCCTTGGTGGGACCTTCGAGTTCCTTTTGGATAGGGTCGCATATTGGGCGTGACATGTTGCTAGCCACCTTTCTCGTTATATCATTTCTAGCTATCTTATGATCCACGAGCTGGCTCGAGAGCTGACTCGTGCTCGTACTGCTTTAGCCTCTACTAGATCTGTCACTGCTCCAGCATCTATGGGATTTAGTCCTTATATTCCAGCCAGTTCTAGTTCCCCTATTTCACCGGTTACTCCTCCAAGTAGCTCGGACGCCTCGACCGTGAATCCTCTTAGTGCTCCTGCTGAGTGGGCTTCACTTCTCACTACTCCTGTAGCCCCGATGCTCCACCCTACACCTGCCCTGGAGGGAGAGCCCTCGAGGCAGCGTCGTCGTGTTACCTTTAACCCGGAGGTCTCAATTAACCTCGTCAGTTCAGGATCCAAGTCCGCTTCAGGAGAGGACCCCGCAGCACCAGCAGAGCAGTAGAGTTTCTGAGTATTCGCAATCGTCAGGATGGTGTACGAGTGTAGTCATACGAGTCATGAGGTTTCGTTTCATGTATGAGAGTAGTTGAACCTGGCATGTTGTTTATCTTTTATGTATGAGTCTATGTATAATTATGTTGGAACTCTATTTTATTCGCCGTATTTTCTTTGTTATTTCGGTTTTTCTCGGGCTTTTGTTGCTGGCTTTCCCCAATTTATTTTGAATATTTCTCATCTCGGTTGTATTGTTTTGGGAAAATCAAAATAGGATGCCGCGGGGAGGCAGCAGTAGCAACGTTCGCGAGGGTACTCCTGTTCGTCGTTCCGCACGACAGGCATGACACTCCCCCGAGCCGTACGTTCCACCACCGCCTCCACCGCCAAATCCGCCCTCCACCAAGCAAATTCTGCGTATGTTTGAGGGAAGACAGAATAATGATCTGATTGAAATATTAAGAAGTGTGCAAGCTATGGTTGGACAAAATGGAAATCAGAACGACCATCATTCCAAGTTGTCAGATTTTAACCAAGCCTCCCAGTTTCAGTCAGGTTATTGACCCCTTGGATGCAGACGATTGGTTGCGAACTATTGAGAGGAAACTTGAGATTGCTCGTACTGAAGAAGGTTATAAGGTTCCATTTGCAACTCATTATCTTGAAGGCGCTGCTGCCATATGGTGGGAAAATGCAAAAGCCATGTGGCCTGCTGATGAAGAAATCACTTGGTCAAAATTCAAGGATCATTTCTGGAAATAGCATATCCCTACTGGAATTATGAAGACTAAGCAGCGTGAATTTCTCGCGCTCCTCCAAGGAAATCAGTTTGTGGGTGAATATTTGCAAAAATTCAATCATTTGTCACATTACTCCCTTTATGACGTGGCCACTTAAGAAAGGAAGATTGACAGATTTCTTGGTGGATTAAACCCGCAACTCCAGTGTACTCTCAGTATGTTTGATTTCCCAGAATTCCAAACTCTGGTGAACAAGGCTTTCATTGCTGAAAGGGACCACAAGCTTGTATCAGATAATAGGCCTACTAATAACGATCACAAGTGCAAGTTTGAGCCAAGGAAGGAAGGGAAACCAGTGCAAAAGGCTCATACCTGGCAGCAGACTCAGGTGGAATACAAGCCCAATTGGCAGCAGAATGTTAACAAGACCACCACCCAAGTCAAGAATGTCGTGACCAACCCAGTGCACGAGGAGCGCCAGCACAACAATTCTTGCTTCAGTTGTGGGAAAACCGGACATTATGCCAGACAGTGTCCCAATAATAGTAAGGCGAATGCTCTATTCAGGCCACAAGTCAATTTTATGGAGTCATGCCCGGACCAGCAAAACATTACCGGGCACGTTCATCACCTCTCCGCCGATGAAGCCCAAGAGAACCCCGAAGTCATCATTGGTATGTTTTCTGTTAATAACCTACCTGCAGTGATTTTATTTGACTCTGGGGCTTCCCACTCTTTTATTTCTCGGAGTTTTGTTGCCCAAAACAAATTTCCTTGTTCGCTTTTGGGCAAGAATATGCTCGTACAAACCCCGGGATCCTTAATCAGGAGCAATCTGGTCTGTCGTAATCTGGAAGTCAATATCAACGGAGTCTGTTTTCCAACTTCATTGATAATTATTGAGTCTGCTAAGTTGGATGTTATCTTGGGTATGAATTGGTGACTCAATATCAAGTATTCATAAATTGTGTGACCCGAGAAGTCACTTTGACCAGTCAGAAGGGGCAGACTACCAAATTCTATGCTCGCAAAAGTATACCCAAGAAAGAAATGGTCTTCACCGCTGTGGCTAAGTTGGAATTAATTCATGTGGTCAGTGAGTTTCCTGATGTATTTCCAGAAGAGCTACCAGGCATGCCACCAGATCGAGAGCTTGAGTTTGCAATAGATCTTGTGCCCGGAACCGCACCGTTATACAAGAAGTATTACCGGATGCCCTCATTAGAATTAGTGGAGCTAAAGAAACAACTTGATGAAATGCTCCAGAAAGGATATATCCATCCCAGCTCTTCACCATGGGGATCACCTGCTATCTTAGTGGACAAGAAGGATGGCAGCCTCCGCATGTGTGTGGATTACCGTCAGCTGAATGATGTCACAATCAAAAACAAATATCTGCTGCCAAGGATTGATGACTTGTTTGATCAGCTCAGTGGGGCCAAGGTATTCTCCAAGATTGATTTACGGACTCGATATCATCAGCTCAAGATTAAAAAAGAAGATATTCCTAAGACCGCATTCACCACTCGATACGGTCTTTATGAATATACAGTTATGTCCTTTGGTCTCACCAACGCCCCTACCTTCTTCATGCATATGATGAACAAAGTATTCATGGACTTCCTCGATAAGTTCGTGGTAGTCTTCATCGATGATATACTTATATACTCAAGAAGTGAAGAAGATCACAAAGAACACCTCCGAGTAGTGTTACAACGACTCCGCGACCATCAGCTATATGCCAAATTCAGTAAATGTGAGTTTTGGCTCAAGCAAGTTGGATTTCTTGGACATGTGCTATCTGCTGAAGGTATAGCCGTGGACCCGAGCAAAGTAAAGGATGTGCTCGATTGGTTGCCGCCCACAACCGTATCTCATATCCGGAGTTTTCTTGGATTAGCCGGATACTACTGTCGTTTCATTGAAGGTTTTTCCAAGATTGCTAAAACCATGACGGAGCTGCTCAAAAAGGATAAGTAGTTTGAATGGACTGAAGCTTGCAAGAAGAGTTTCAATGAGCTAAAGATACAACTGACGACCGCACTTGTGTTGACTCTTCCAGATATCTACCGTAGTTTTGATGTGTACTATGACGCCTACATACAAGGACTTGGATGCATACTTATGCAAGATGGCAAGGTAGTAGCATATGCATCACGACAGCTACGACCGCACGAGGGAAATTACTACTCATGATTTGGAATTGGCCGCGGTGGTTCATGCTCTAAAAATTTGGAGACACTATCTCATCGGGAAGAGGTGCCAAATTTTTACCGATCACAAAAGTCTCAAGTATATATTTACTCAGCCAGATTTAAATCTCCGTCAACGAAGATGGCTTGAGTTAGTCAAGGATTATGACCTTGGAATAAATTACCACCCAGGTAAGGCCAACGTGGTTGCCGATGCACTCAGTCAAAAACCTGTCAGCCTAAATGTCATATTGGAATCCTTGCCTCCTGAACTTCAAGAGGAGATTGCCCAGCTCAACCTGGTCATCGTTGATGCCGGCCTTGCTAATATTTTGGAAGTTACCCCCACACTTGAGGAAGAGATCCGCAAGGCCCAACCAGCTGACACTGTCCTGCAGAAACGTGCCAAGAATATGGTAGCAGGACAGACTTCAGAGTTCTCAAAGGATCAATTTGGTACCCTCCAATTCTGTGGAAGGATTTGTGTACCCAATCAAACGGATTTGAAGCAGAAAATCTTGTCAGAAGCACAGAAATCCTTGCATTCTATTCACCCTGGAGGTACGAAAATGTATGAAGACCTTCAACAAATATTCTGGTGGGATGGAATGAAGAAACACATTGCCTATTTTGTGGCCTGTTGCGACATATGCAACAAGGTGAAGGCGGAGCATCAGAAGCCAGCCGAACTTCTCCAACCGCTGCCAGTTTCACAATGGAAATGGATGATATCTGCATGGATTTCATCACAGGACAACCTAAGACTCAACGAGGCAATGATGCAATCTGGGTCATAGTGGACACCTTAACTAAGGTTGCTCACTTCATCCCGATCAGAACCACATATCGAGCGGATCAACTTGCACAGCTGTATGTATCCAGAATAGTCAGTCTGCATGGAGTACCCCGAACCATCACTTTTGACCGAGGTTCACTTTTTACCTCCGCTTTTTGGTCACGTCTCCATCAAGCCTTGGGGACAACGCTGAAATATAGTACCGCTTATCATCCTCAGGCTGGTGGATAGACAGAGCGGGTAAACCAAATACTCGAAGACATGCTGCGAGCCTGTGCTTTGGACCAAGGATCTAAATGGGAAGACCGCTTGCCGTATGCTGAGTTCCCGTATAACAACAGCTTCCAGACCAGTTTAAAAATGTCACCATATGAGGCTTTGTATGGCCGTAAGTGCCGCACTCCTTTAAATTGGTCCCAAACTAGAGATAGCCGTATTTTCGGAACGGATCTCATGATGGAAGCTAAGAAACAAGTCAAGGAAATCCGAGACAGATTGCAATTGGCCAAGTCTCGACAGAAGAGTTATTATGATGCAAAGCACCGAAAATTAGTTTTGAACCCGGAGAACACGTATACCTCCGTGTCACGCCTATGAAAGGAGTCAAGAGATTTCAGACTCGTGGAAAGTTGGCACCCAGATTTATTGGTCCATTTCCCGTTATGTCACAAGTGGGTACTGTGGCATATCAGTTGGAACTACCCCCTGAATTGTCGGAAGTGCACAACGTGTTTCATGTTTCACAGTTGAGGCGATGCATATCGCCGCCTGAGAAAAAGACTGCTATGACTGAAATAGAGTTGGCAAAGGATTTAACATATGAAGAGAGGCCGGTTAAAATTTTGGATCAGACGGAAATGGTCACTCGTAGTAAAGCAAGGAAGTTCTACAAAGTCCAGTGGGAGCATCACACAGAGTTAGAATCAACGTGGGAACGGGAAGAATTCCTAAAGGCACATTACCCAGAATGGTTTTCCCAAGCAACCGAATCTCGAGGACGAGATTCATTCTACGTGGGAGAGGTTTGTGATAGCCTGGTTTTTGCCTTTTTCTCTTTGCCTAATTTTCAGTTGGTTTTAATTTGAAACTTGAGAATCTTTTCATATGGACTTAAACACTTGGGTACCCCTTGTCTTTCACCCAAGTGCCTCATTTCCCTCTCTAACCCTCATTCCCTCTCCGGTTCATCTCAAAATTATATTTTGAATATTTTTCTTTAAGAAAAATATTCATTTCCCTCTCTTAAACCCTAGCTAGCTCAATGTGCTCCAAAGCAACCCCAATTTTTCTTGCCCACAATAATCTGAGAAAATTCACAAATATTCTTTGAACCCTAGGGCACCTTCCTAAGCAAAAATATTTCATCACTTTTTGGAATATTTTGGCTACAGAAAATATTTTCTGTTCTGGACAGAAATGGTAGTTTCTACAGCAACTACCATTTTACTTGCTCCATTGTGGCTGATTTGTCTTGTGCATCATTGATACGTCTCCAACGTATCTATAATTTTTGATTGTTCCATGCTATTATATTACCCATTTTGGATGTTTATGGGCTTTACTTTATACTTTTATATCATTTTTGGGACTAACCTACTAACCGGAGGCCCATCCCGTATTGCTATTTTTTTTGCCTATTTCAGTGTTTTGAAGAAAAGGAATATCAAACGGAGTCCAAACGGAATGAAACCTTTGGGAGCGTGATTTTTGGAACGAACGTGATCCATAGGACTTGGAGAGGAAGTCAAGCAAGAACCAAGGCAGCCACGAGGGTGGAGGGCGCGCCCCCCTACTGGGCACACCCCCTGTCTCGTGGGACCCTCGGGCGTCCACCAACCTACTTCTTCCTCCTATATATACCCATGTACCCCGAAAACATCAGAGGTGACCACGAAAAACTATTTGCACCACCGTAACCTTCTGTATCCGCGAGATCCCATCTTGGAGCCTTCGCCAGTGCTCCGCCGAAGGGGGAATCGACCATGGAGGGCCTCTACATCATCTCCAAGGCCTCTCCGATGAGTTGTGAGTAGTTTACCACAGACCCTCGGGTCCATAGTTATTAGCTAGATGGCTTCTTCTCTCTCCTTGAATCTCAATACCATGTTCACCTTGATATTCTTGGAGATCTATTTGATGTAACTCTTTTTGCGGTGTGTTTGTTGAGATCCGATGAATTGTGGGTTAATGATCAAGTTTAACTATGAGAAATATTTGAATCTCCTCTGAGTTCTTTTATGTGTGATTAAGTTATCTTTGCAAGTCTCTTCGAATTATCAGTTTGGTTTGGCCTACTAGATTGATCTTTCTTGCAATGGGAGAAGTGATTAGCTTTGGGTTCAATCTTGCGGTGTCCTTTCCCAGTGACAGCAGGGGCAGCAAGGCACGTATTGTATTGTTGCCATCGAGGATAAAAAGATGGGGTTTATATCATATTGCATGAGTTTATCCCTCTACATCATGTCATCTTTCTTAATGTGTTACTCTGTTCTTTATGAACTTAATACTCTAGATGCATGCTGGATAGCGGTCGATGTGTGGAGTAATAGTAGTAGATGCAGGCATGAGTCAGTCTACTTGTCACGGACGTGATGCCTATATACATGATCATGCCTAGATAATCTCATAATTATTCGCTTTTCTATCAATTGCTCGACAGTAATTTGTTCACCCACCATAATACTTATGCTATCTTGAGAGAAGCCACTAGTGAAACCTATGGCCCCCGGGTCTATCTTTTATCATATAAAGCTTTCAATCTACTTTTATTTGCATCTTTACTTTTCCTATCTATATCATAAAATACCAAAAAAATATTTATCTTATCATATTATCTCTATCAGATCTCACTTTTGCAAGTGGTCGTGAAGGGATTGACAACCCCTTTATTGCATTGGTTGCGAGTTCTTGTTTGTTTGTGTAGGTGTGTGGGACTTTTGAGGAGCCTCCTACTGGATTGATACCTTGGTTCTCAAAAACTAAGGGAAATACTTACGCTACTATTGCTGCATCACCCTTTCCTCTTCAAGGAAAACCAACACAAGCTCAAGATGTAGCAAGAAGGATTTCTGGCGACGTTGCCGGGGAGGTCTTCGCTCAAGTCAAGACATACCAAGTACCCATCACAAACTCATCTCCCTCGCATTTACATTATTTGCCATTTGCCTCTCGTTTTCCTCTCCCCCATTTCACCCTTGCCGTTTTATTCGCCCTCTCTTTCCCAATCTCCTCTCTCTTTTGCTTGCCTTTTTGTTTGCTTGTGTGTTGGATTACTTGTCGCCATGGCGCAAGATAATACTAAATTGTGTGACTTCTCCAATACCAATAATAATGATTTCCTTAGTACTCTGATTGCTCCTCTTAATGATGTTGAGTCTTGTGAAATCAATGCTGCTCTACTGAATCTTGTTATGAAAGATCAATTCTCCGGACTTCCTAGTGAAGATGCCGCTACCCATCTAAACAACTTTGTTGATTTGTGTCAACTTTGTTGATTTGTGTGAGATGCAAAATAAGAAAGATACGGATAATGATATTGTTAAATTGAAGTTATTTCTGTTTTCACTTAGAGATCGTGCTAAAGTTTTGTTTTCGTCTTTGCCTAAGAATAGTATTGATTCATGGAATAAGTGCAAAGATGCTTTTATCTCTAAGTATTTTCCTCCCGCTAAGATCATCTCTATTAGGAAGGATATTATGAATTTTAAACAACTTGATCATGAGCATGTTGCCCAATCTTTGGAAAGAATGAAATTGATGATTCGCAATTGCCCTACTCATGGTTTGAACTTATGGATGATCATACAAAACTTTTATGCCGGATTGAATTTTGCTTCTAGAAATCTTTCAGATTCGGCCGTGGGAGGCACGTTTATGGAAATCACCTTAGGAGAAGCTACAAAACTCCTTGATAATATTATGGCTAATTATTCTCAATGGCTATAGAAGAAATTAATGTTTTAAGTGGAAAGATGGATGAACTTATGAAATTGTTTGCTACTAAGAGTGCTTCTATTGATCCCAATGATATGCCTTTGTCTACTTTGATTGAGAATAATAATGAATCTATGGATGTGAATTTTGTTGGTAGGAATAATTTTGGTAACAACGCCTATAGAGGAAACTTTAATCCTAGACCGTTCCCTAGTAATTCCTCTAATAATTATGGAAATTCCTACAATAATTCTTATGGTAATTATAATAATATGCCCTCTGATTTTGAGAATAGTGTGAAAGAATTTATGATCTCTCAAAAGAATTTTAATGCCATGCTTGAAGAAAAATTGCTTAAAGTTGATGATTTGGCTAGGAACGTTGATAGACTTTCGCTTGATGTTGGTTCTTTGAAACTTAGATCTACTCCTCCTAAGCATGATATCAATGAGTCTCTCAAAGCTATGAGAATTTCCATTGATGAGTGCAAAGAAAGAACTGCTAGATTGCGTGCTAAGAAAGATTGCTTTGTAAAGGCATGTTCTTCTAGTTTCCATGAAAATAATGATGAAGATCTAAAAGTTATTGATGTGTCCCCTATTAAATCTTTGTTTTGCAATATGAATCTTAATAATGATGGGACTGGAGATGAGTCAACTTTAGTTAAAAGGCGTCCCAATGATTCGGAGTTTTTAGATCTTGATGCTAAATTTGGTAAAAGTGGGATTGGAGAGGTCAAGACTTTAAATAGCATTGAACCCACTATCTTGGATTTCAAGGAATTTGATTATGATAATTTTTCTTTAGAAAATTGTATTTCCTTGTTGCAATCCGTTGTGAATTCTCCTCATGCTTATAGTCAAAATAAAGCTTTTACCAAACATATTGTTGATGCCTTGATGCAATCTTTTGATGAAAAACTTAATTTGGAAGTCTCTATACCTAGAAAACTTAATGATGAGTGGGAACCTACTATAAAGATTAAAATTAAAGATCATGAGTGTTATGCTTTGTGTGATTTGGGTGCTAGTGTTTCCATGATTCCGAAAACTTTATGTGATATTCTAGGTTTCCATGATCTTGATGATTGCTCTTTAAATTTGCACCTTGCGGATTCCACCATTAAAAAGCCAATGGGAAGGATCAATGATGTTCTCATTGTTTCAAATAGGAATTTGTACCCGTAGATTTTATCGTTCTTGATATAGATTGCAATCTTTCATGTCCTATTATTATTGGTAGACCTTTCCTTAGAACGATTGGTGCGATTATTGATATGAAGGAAGGGAATATTAGATTCCAATTTCCATTAAGGAAAGGCATGGAACACTTCCCTAGAAAGAAATTTAAATTACCTTATGAATCTATCGTGCGAGCTACTTATGAATTGAGTGCCAAAGATGGCACTACTTAGATCTATCCTCGCTTTTATGCCTAGCTAGGGGCGTTAAACGATAGCGCTAGTTGGGAGGCAACCCAATTTTATTTATGTTTTTTTGTTTTTGCTTCTGTTTAGTAATAAATTTTGCATCTACCTTCAGTTTAGATGTGTTTTTATGTTTTAATTAGTGTTTGTTCCAAGTAAAACCTATAGGATAACCTATGGTAATAGTTAATTTGATTCTGCTGAAAAACAGAAACTTTGCACGTACGAAAATAATTTTAGTAATTCACAGAAATGTTTTTGCGTTGATTCGTTTTGCTGTAGATCAATATACAAATTTCCCAGGACTTCCTATTTTGGTAGGAGTTTTAGAGTTCCATAAGTATTCGAGAGTTACAGATTGCTACAGACTATTCTGTTTTTGACATATTCTATTTTTCGTGTGTTGTTTGCTTATTTTGATGCATCTATGGCTAGTATGTAAGGGTATGAACCATAGAGAAGTTGGAATAAAGTAGGTTTAACACCAATATAAATAAAGAATGAGTTCATTACAGTACCTTATGTGGTGGTTTTGCTTTCTTTCACTAACGGAGCTTATGAGATTTCCTGTTGAGTTTTGTGTTGTGAAGTTTTCAAGTTTTGGGTAAAGATTTGATGGACTATGGAATAAGGAGTGGCAAGAGGCTAAGCTTGGGGATGCCCATGGCACCCCAAGATATTCAAGAATAGCCAAAAGCCTAAGCTTGGGGATGCCCCGGGAAGGCATCCCCTCTTTTGTCTTCGTTCATTGGTAACTTTACTTGGAGCTATATTTCTATTCGCCACATGATATGTGTTTTTCTTGGAGTGTCTTGTATGGTATTAGTATTTTCTTTTTAGTTTACCACAATCATCCTTGCTTTACACACCTTTTGGGAGAAACCCAATTGATTGGAATTTATTAGAATACTCTATGTGCTTCACTTATATCTTTTGAGCTAGATAGTTTTTGCTCTAGTGCTTCACTTATATCTTTTAGAGCACGGCGGTGGCTTAATTTTGAAGAAATTGTTGATCTCTCATGCTTCACTAATATTATTTTGAGAGTCTCTTAGAACAGCATGGTATTTGCTATGGTTATAAAATTGGTCCTAGAATGACGGGCATCCAAGTTGGGTATAATAAAAACTATCATAGGAAGTGAATTGGATGCTATGATCAATTTTATACTTGATAATTGTTTTGAGATATGGAGGTAGTGATATTAGAGTCATGCTAGTTGGGTGATTATGAATTTAAAGAATGCTTGTGTTGAAGTTAGCAAGTCCCGTAGCATGCACGTATGGTGAAAGTTGTGCAACAAATTTGAAACATGAGGTGTTCTTAGATTGTGGATCCTTATGAGTGGCGGTCGGGGACGAGCGATGGTCTTTTCCTACCAATCTATCCCCCTAGGAGCATGCGCGTAGTGCTTGGTTTTTGATGACTTGTAGATTTTTGCAATAAGTATATGAGTTCTTATGACTAATGTTGAGTCCATGGATTATACGCACTCTCACCCTTCCATCATTGCTAGCCTCTTTGGTACCGTGCATTGCCCTTTCTCACCTTGAGAGTTGGTACAAACTTCGCCGGTGCATCCAAACCCCATGATACGATACGCTCTATCACACATAAACCTCCTTATATCTTCCTCAAAACAGCCACCATACCTACCTATTCTGGCATTTCCATAGCCATTCCGAGATATATTGCCATGCAACTTTCCACCGTTCCGTTCATCATTATGAAACGCATCATCATTGTCATATTGCCTTGCATGATCATGTAGTTGACATCGTATTTGTGACAAAGCCACCATGCATAATTTTTCATACATGTCACTCTTGATTCATTGCCCATCCCGGTACACCGCCGGAGGCATTCATATAGAGTCATATCTTGTTCTAGTATTGAGTTGTAATTCATGAGTTGTAAATAAATAGAAGTGTGATGATCATCATTATTAGAGAATTGTCCCCAAATAAAAAAGGGAAAGGCCAAATAAAAAAAGGAAAGGCCAAAAAAAAGAGAAAGGCCAGAAAAAAGAAAGGCCCAAAAAAGGGGGGGGGGGCAATGTTACTATCTTTTTCCACACTTGTGCTTCAAAGTAGCACCATGTTCTTCATGTAGAGAGTCTCATATGTTGTCACTTTCATATACTAGTGGGAAGTTTTCATTATAGAACTTGGCTTGTATATTCCTACGATGGGCTTCCTCAAAACTCCCTAGGTCTTCGTGAGCAAGCAAGTTGGATGCACACCCACTTAGTTTCTTTTGTTGAGCTTTCATACATTTATAGCTCTAGTGCATCCGTTGCATGGCAATCCCTACTCCTCATGTTGACATCAATTGATGGGCATCTCCATAGCCCGTTGATTAGCCTCGTCAATATGAGACTTTCTCCTTTTTTGTCTTCTCCACACAATACCCATAATCATATTCTATTCCACCCATAGTGCTATATCCATGGCTCACGCTCATGTATTGCATGAAAGTTGAAAAAGTTTGAGATTATTTAAGTACGAAACAATTGTTTGGCTTGTCATCGGGGGTGTACAAGATGGGAGCATTTTTGTGTGACGAAAATGAAGCATAGCCTAACTATATGATTTTGTAGGGATGAACTTTCTTTAGCCATGTTATTTTGAGAAGACATGATTGCTTTGATTAGTATGCTTGAAGTATTACTATTTCTTATGTCAATATGAACTTCTATTTTGAATCATTTGGATCTGAACATTCATGCCACAATAAAGAAAATTACATTGAGAATTATGCTAGGTAGCATTCCACATCAAAATTTTTGTTTTTATCATTTACCTACTCGAGGACGAGCAGGAATTAAGCTTGGGGATGCTTAATACGTCTCCAACGTATCTATAATTTTTTATTGTTCCATGCTATTATATTACCCGTTTTGGATGTTTATGGGCTTTACTTTATACTTTCATATCATTTTTGGGACTAACCTACTAACCAGAGGCCCAACCTGTATTGCTATTTTTTTGCCTATTTTAGTGTTTCGAAAAAAAGGAATATCAAATGGAGTCCAAACGGAATGAAACCTTCGGGAGCATGATTTTTGGAACGAACGTGATCCAGAGGACTTGGAGTGGAAGTCAAGCAACAACCAAGGTGGCCACGAGGGTGGAGGGCGCCCCCCTACTAGGCGCGCCCCCTGTCTCGTGGGCCCCTTGGGCGGCCACCGACATACTTCTTCCTCTAATATATACCCATGTACCCCAAAAACATCAGAGGCGACCACGAAAAACTATTTCCACCACCATAACCTTCTGTATCCACGAGATCCCATCTTGGAGCCTTCGCCGGCGCTCCGCCGGAGGGGGAATCGACCACGGAGGGCCTCTACATCATCTCCAAGGCCTCTCTGATGAGTTGTGAGTAGTTTACCACAGACCCTTGGGTCCATAGTTATTAGCTAGATGGCTTCTTTTCTCTCTTTGAATCTCAATACCATGTTCTCCTTGATCTTCTTGGATATCTATTCGATGTAACTCTTTTTGCGGTGTGTTTGTCGAGATCTGATGAATTGTGGGTTTATGATCAAGTTTATCTATGAGAAATATTTGAATCTCCTATGAATTCTTTTATGTGTGATTAAGTTATCTTTGCAAGTCTCTTCGAATTATCAGTTTGGTTTGGCCTATATACATGATCATGCCTAGATAATCTCATAATTATTCGCTTTTCTATCAATTGCTCGACAGTAATTTGTTCACCCACTGTACTTATGCTATCTTGAAAGAAGCCACTAGTGAAACCTATGGCCCCCGGGTCTATCTTTTATCATATAAAGCTTTCAATCTACTTTTATTTGCATCTTTACTTTTCCTATCTATATCATAAAATACCAAAAATATATTTACCTTATCCTATTATCTCTATCAGATCTCACTTTCGCAAGTGGTCGTGAAGGGATTGACAACCCCTTTATTGCGTTGGTTGCGAGTTCTTGTTTGTTTGTGTAGGTGCGTGGGACTTTTGAGGAGCCTCCTACTGGATTGATACCTTGGTTGTGAAAAACTGAGGGAAATACTTACGCTACTATTGCTGCATCACCCTTTCCTCTTCAAGGAAAACCAACGCAAGCTCAAGACGTAGCAATCATCACCTTAGTAGATGATTGCTAACCTCCAAAGCCCAGCCCCCAACTCCAGTAGTTTGACCACGGTAAGCTCTCAAAGTTACTGTCCTGAAACTTACAGGCGTG
The DNA here is from genome assembly GCF_018294505.1 of Triticum aestivum. Lineage (NCBI taxonomy): Eukaryota > Viridiplantae > Streptophyta > Magnoliopsida > Poales > Poaceae > Triticum > Triticum aestivum. The sequence goes on along the minus strand of NC_057807.1, from coordinate 223,974,759 downwards.
TGAAATCGTTTCTACTGCACCTGAGACCAAACCCAAGCATGGCAACCTTCAAAACTACCATGAACAACAAGCCAGACATGAAGTTTGGGCTTAGGTCGGCCTGAGGTCAGAGTTCACGCGGTGACCGCGTTCGTCCAGGCGTGTAGGCATGCAGCCGACGCGCTCTGAGTGCCGCCCGAGCATCTGTTTCGCGCGTGCTCGCTTCCCCGCCTGCCTAAGCTTGCCAAACTGCGCCATAATCATCGTCTCGACCTTCTTAACTCCCCCCTGGCGCTTGCCGACACCAGAGCTCGCTGCAGCGAGCACGGGCGCGGTTCGGCCAACATAACAGTGCGGTGCGCACTGTGCTCGTCGTCACCCCAGTGCCCCAGTGCTCGTCCCCGTTCGCCCACAGTCCCCGCGTGAGCTACTCGCCTTCTCCCCCTCTCATTGACGCCGTTCGTTGCCGGACACCGTGTCCAGGTGTCCACCGGCGGAGCCCGATCCCCCCTTGTAGGACCTTGAGAAGAGGTGTCTAGAGGGGGGGGATTAGACACTAAGTACCAAAGTTGCAGTTTTTAAGTTACCTTAAGTTTAAGTTGAGTTTAGGCACAAGTTTAACATTCACAATACATATCAAGCAAGCATGCAAGAGTATATATGGGCAGCGGAAAGTAAAGCATGCAATTTGCAAGAAAGTAAAGGGAAGGGTTTGGAGGATTCAAACGCAATTGGAGACACGGATGTTTTTGGCGTGGTTCCGATAGGTGGTGCTATCGTACATCCACGTTGATGGAGACTTCAACCCACAAAGGGTAACGGTTGCGCGAGTCCACGGAGGGTTCCACCCACGAAGGGTCCACGAAGAAGCAACCTTGTCTATCCCACCATGGCCGTCGCCCACGAAGGACTTGCCTCACTAGCGGTAGATCTTCATGAAGTAGGCGATCTCCTTGCCCTTACAAACTCCTTGGTTTAACTCCACAATCTTGTCGGAGGCTCCCAAGTGACACCTAGCCAATCTAGGAGACACCACTCTCCAAGAAGTAACAAATGGTGCATTGATGATGAACTCCTTGCTCTTGTCTTCAAATGATAGTCTTCCCAACACTCAACTCTCTCTCATAGGTTTTGTATCTGGTGGAAAGAAGATTTGAGTGGAAAGCAACTTGGGGAAGGCTAGAGATCAAGATTCATATGGTACGAACAGAATATCATGGCCTCAACACATGAGTAGGTAGTTCTCTTTCAGAAAATGTATGCTGGAAGTGTAGGTTCAGTCTGATGGCTCTCTCCACGAATGAAGAGGAGGTGGAGGGGACCAAACTCGGTGGGACCGAATCATTAAACTCGGTCAGACCGATTTAGCAAATAATGTGACCGTTAGGATTTTCCGTGGGACCGAAATGCAACTCGGTGAGACCGATATGGTTAGGGTTAGGGCATAACGTAATCTCGGTAGGACCGATTACACAAACTCGTTGAGACCGATTTTGGTAATAAGCTTTCCAGAGAGTTGGTCAGGCAAACTCGGTTTGACCGATTACACAAACTCGGTGGGACCGATTTTGGTAAAGAGTTAACCAGGAAGTTTGCATTGTAATCTCGGTAGTGCCGATTGCTCAAACTCGGTGAGACCGATTTTGGTAATGGACATACACAGAGAGATTACAATCCCATCTCGGTGAGACCGAGATCCCTATCGGTAAGACCGATTTGCCTAGGGTTTGTGGCAGTGGCTATGACTTCTGGAATCGGTAGCGCCGGATAGAAAGAATCGGTGTGACCGATTTTGGTTTTAGGTTTAGGTCATTTGTGGAAGTGGGAAAGTAGCTAAGGGTTTTGGAGCATATCACAAAGCACATGAAGCAAGAGGCTCATTAAGCAACACCTCATCCCTCCTTGATAGTATTGGCTTTTCCTATAGACTCAATGTGATCTTGGATCACTAAAATATAAAACGAAGAGTCTTGAGCTTGAAGCTTGAGCCAATCCTTTGTCCTTTGCATCTTGAAGGAGTTCCCACATCCTTTAGTCCATGCCACTCCATTGTTGAACTTAACTGAAACATACTAGATAAAAGTGTTAGTCCAACAAGAGATATGTTGACATTAATTACCAAAACCACCTAGGGAGCACTTGTGCTTTCAATCTCCCCCTTTTTGGTAATTGATGGCAACATACATCAAAGCTTTTAGATAAAGATATAAAGAGTAGTAAGTAAAGCTTTGGAAAGACATGTAACAAACGTAGGCTCCCCCTACATGTATGCAATCATGTGAATATGGAATATAGAAGCATGTGAGAGCATAAACATGATAGAGCAGGCAATGCGTTACATGTATCTTGGTCATATGCATCAGAGCAAAGAATATTAAGGAAAATACCTTCATGCTCATGAGTCCTTCTTGCAAACAATGTGTACATCAGCAAGAATTCCTCATACACATGATTGTGATGCATATACTTACCTTGTAGTCCTGAGTTGGCTTAGGATGGAATGAACCTGCGCAAACAAGGTTAGACAACACAGGTACATCTACTAGCCAGAGCAAACAGAAGAAACCACAAGAATACCAAGACTGGGATGACATGTAGAGAGTGAGTACTAAGTACCACATTGGATTAGACATGTCCCCAAGAGTAAAGATATGCAATGAATTTAAATGATTTCTTTCCCTTAGATGTCTTGCTCCCCCTGAATCTAGCATGGGATACTGGGAGAAGATAGGGAACAGAAAATTAGAGCTGAAAAATCAGAGCTGAAAGATATATAAAAGATGAACAGAGCTAGTGCATGCTAATGCAAATAAGCACAAAAGATCATATGAACATGTCTCTCCCCTCAAGAAGACATGTGGGCATCTCTCCTCTTGAACACCAAGCATCTGGGATCCTTGAGAAATACTTTCTACTTAAGTATCCTCTCCCCCTGGAGATCTCTCTCCCCCTTGAGGGTCTCTCTCCCCCTTTAGGAGATGATAAACTCTTTCTCTGATGTGATCTCTCTCTCTAAATGATAAGCTTTGATGTTCTCTCTCTCCCCCTTTGACATCAATTTCCGAGAAGGGCTTTCTAGAATCCGCCGAATGGGTTTGGTCCTTGAGACACAGCACAAAGCATTGATAAAAATGTGATGCTTGTAGAGGACAAGATTCATTGAGTGGAGCTGGATCAGAAGAAACACAGAATATGTGGCAAACTATTTTTCCTGATGTGAAATCGTTGGCACCGAGTGGTATGCTTCGGCTGTACCGAAAGGATTCAGTTAGACCGAAAACAACAAATTGGTGAAACCGAGTTCATCGCAGAGAAAACATTTGTCACCTCAGCTCACTAGACTTAGTAAGATCTCACAATGATTTGCAAGGAATTTACTGAAAGATGTGCAATGAATTTGTTGCAGAAAATGCAGAGCAAACAGAAAGAAATCTAGATGAAGGTTTTTTTGAAAGGGGAAACAAATATGCATGAGTCAAATGCAAAAACCCAGAAATCAACACAAGAGAACTTCATCTAGAGATGGTCGGCGACAAAGTCACCTATGTTAGAGTATATTGACTTAGGAGTCAAGTGAGATCACTTGATCATAGGTCATACTCATCGTTTAAGCTCAAAATGGGGTTCCCATTTTTTGTTTAAGCATCTTGATGTATTCAAATCTTGTCGAGTTGCTTTAGCTCATGACTTGGAGTAAAGCTTCTCTAAGATGGAATAACATACCTTGGTTGGTGGTGTAGTCCATGTAGTTGAACTTGTGTGGGTTGCTCAAGGTTGATGTAGCTCATCAAGAATTTGGAGCACCACTTGGAATTTGAGTCCATCTACCTACATGGGTTAGTTCTTGCAAGGAAGAGCACTTGTGTATCCAAAATGACAATCACGAAGCTCAACATAGAATTTGTCAAAGGATATGTTTGAATAGTTCCGTGCTTCCTTGTCTTCAACCACCATAGTGTAGAGACTTGGTGATGTAGAGATTGCTCAAAATGTGAGTAGATTACAATCTCATGGAGTTTGATTCCACCAAGTACCTACATGGGTTAGATAACATGCAAGATACAAATATATCCAAGACATAAGATTCCCATCATAAGAGAAATATCAAGGATTAGTCATAAGCTCATGTCTTGCATGTATCCAATGGAGTTTCTACTCCAAGTTTGAAGCATCAATGATGTTCAATTCTCCTCTTAACTTGCAAAACACTTTCTCATCAAGAGGTTTAGTAAATATATCTGCTAATTGCTTTTTGGTGCGAACATGCTTAAGATCAATGTCACCCTTAGCAACATGATCTTGAATGAAATGATGATGAACTTCAATGTGCTTAGTTCAAGAATGTTGCACTAGATTATGACCAATTTTGATAGCACTTTCATTGTCACAAAGCAATGGAACATGTCTCACATATGTCCCATAATCTTTAAGAGTTTGGGTCATCCAAAGTAATTGAGCACAACATGAACCAGCGGCAATATATTCAGCTTCGGCGGTGGATAAGGATACCGAGTTTTGTTTCTTGGAGGACCAAGACACAAGAGATCTACCAAGAAATTGACAAGTACCCGAAGTGGACTTTCTATCAACCTTGTCTCCGGCATAGTCCGAGTCGGAATAGCCAACAAGATCGAAAGAGGCCCTCTTAGGATACCAAATGCCAAAATTGGTGTATGGATTGAGTATCTCACTATCCTTTTCACGGCCTTAAGATGACATTCCTTAGGAGTAGCTTGATATCGTGCACATATGCACACACTTAGCATGATATCGGGACGTGAAGCACATAGATATAATAATGAACCAATCATAGAGTGATAAATCTTTTGATCAACCACTTCACTATCTTTGGTCAAATCAAGATGTACACTAGTAGGCATGGGTGTAGACATACCTTTGCATTCTTGCATATTGAACTTCTTGAATAAGTCCTTGGTGTACTTCGTTTGAGAAACAAAGGTACCTTCCTTAGTTTGCTTGATTTGCATCCCAAGAAAGAATTTGAGTTCACTCATCATTGACATCTCAAACTTCTCCGACATTAGCTTCCCAAACTTTTCACTAAAATGAGGGTTAGTCGAACCAAATATAATATCATCAACATAGATTTGGCACACGAATAGTTCTCCATTAACCCTTTTAGTAAAAAGAGTAGAATCAATTTTCCCAGTTTCAAAGCCTTTTTCAATAAGGAACTTGGTCAAGCATTTATACCATGCTCTAGGAGCTTGTTTAAGACCATAAAGAGCTTTGTGAAGTTTGTAAACATGATTGGGTTTCTTAGGATTGACAAAGCCGGGAGGTTGCTTAACATAAACTTCCTCCTCTATTTCACCATTTAGAAAAGCACTTTTAATGTCCATTTGGTACAAGGTGATATCATGATGATTAGCATAGGCAAGTAAGATGCGAATGGACTCAAGTCTAGCAACGGGAGCATAAGTCTCACCATAGTCCATACCTTCGACTTGTGTGTAGCCTTGGGCGACGAGACGTGCTTTGTTGCGAACTACTTGTCCATCTTCATCTTGCTTGTTGCGAAACACCCATTTGGTACCGATGACGTTGTGGTTGTTGTCGGGCTTCTCAACCAATGTCCAAACTTGGTTCCTCTCAAAGTTGTGTAGCTCTTCATGCATAGCATTTGTCCAATCCGGATCTTCCAATGCTTCTTCAACCTTCATAGGTTCAATGCTAGAGATGAAAGAATAGTTTTCACAAAAGTTAGCTAAACGAGTTTTTGAGCGAGTGATTCTCCCGGTTTGAATGTCATTGTATATTTGCTTGACGGGATGATCTTTAGCAATTCTTGCTCGAACTCGTGAAATCTTTTGCTTATGTCTTCGTTGAACATCTTCTTCATCTTGTTCTTCTTCTTGGCCTTCTTCATTGTTGGCGTTGTCGTTCTCTTGTTGTGGTGGAGAAGGAGGTTGTTGACGTTCATCTTGATGCACTTCCTCGTTTTCTTCATTTTGGTGCGTCCCACTTGTGGATGCTGCCGTATCAACTCTTGGTTCACCTTGTCGTGAGGTAGAAGCTTCCACTTGGACGGACGCGGTACTCTCCTTCACCTCTGTTGGACGAACCTTGCCAATAGCCAAGTCTTGAATTGCTTCCGAAGGATCTTTGTCTCCTACATCAATTGGCAATTGCTCTACTTGCGAGCCGTTAGATTCATCAAACTTCACATCTACCGTCTCTTCAACCTTTCGGGTGAAATTGTTGTAGACACGGTAAGTGTGAGAGTTTGAGCCATAACCTAGTAGGAAACCTTCATGAGATTTAGGAGCAAATTTAGAGCGATGATGCTTATCAAGAATGTAGCACTTTGAGCCGAATACTCAAAAGTATCCAACTTGGGGTTTGTTACCGGTGAGGAGCTCGTATGCCATCTTGCCGAGTAGCTTGTGAAGATACAAGCGATTTGTTGCATGACAAGCTGTCTCAACCGCTTCTGCCCAAAAATGTTTCGGCGTCTTGTACTCATCAAGCATCGTTCTCGCCATTTCAATGAGCGTCCGGTTCTTCCTCTCAACAACTCTGTTTTGTTGAGGTGTGTACGTAGCCTAGAACTTGTGTGAAATCCCTTCTTCGTCAAGAAAGGTGTCCACATTTGCGTTCTTGAACTCCGTTCCATTGTCGCTGCAAACCTTCTTGATCTTCACTTCAAATTGATTTTGGGCCTTCCTAGCGAAGTTTTTGAAGATCTTTTGGACCTGCGATTTATCATCGAGAAAGAACACCCACGTAAATCTTGAAAAATCATCAACTATAACTAGACCAAAAGAATTTCCACCGAGACTCTTGTAGGAGTTGGGACCAAAAAGATCCATGTGAAGTAGCTCGAGTGGCCTCCTTGTGGTCATGATGTTCTTCACGGGATGCCTTCCTCCAACCTGTTTACCTGCTTGACAAGCACTGCAAAGTCTATCCTTATCAAATATGACATCGTTAACTCCAAGGATATGATTTCCTTTAATAAGCTTGTCAAGGTTTCGCATACCAACATGACCTAGTCTTCTATGCCATAACCAACCTTTTGAGGATTTAGCAATGAAGCAAGTTTTAGGTTGAGCCTTTTTAGTGAAATCAACAATGTATAGATCACCTCTACGCACACCGATAAAGACCATTTTATGATTGTCTCGACGAAATACTTGGCAATCTACTTCAGTAAATAGAACACTGAAACCGAAATCGGCAAGTCTAGATACTGAAAGTAAGTTGTATCCAAGAGATTCAACGAGCATAACATTTTGTATGGAGCTATCATGTGATATGGCCACCTTACCGAGGCCAACCACCTTACCCTTTGAGTTGTCACCGGAAGTGACAAACTTTCGAGGACTATCATTTTCAGCAAGCTCACGAAACATGTCTTTATCTCCGGTCATGTGATTGGTACATCCACTATCAAGAACCCATTCCTTTCCTCCTGACATATATCCCCGAAGATTTGCCATAAGACCAAAGTGTCTCATTGCATCATCAAGATCGAAGTCACTATCATCATCCTCATCATAGTATCCTTGTTCAACATCGTCATGTGGTGGATCAAGTCCTAGAGAGGGTGATTCATTAGAGTGAGTTTGACAATGATCTTGCTTGAATTTTTATAGCTTCAGAAATAATATCACTAATAACACCAACATTTCCTTTGGCACGCATAAGGTTTGTAAGATCAAATAGACGATCACCAAACATAGGATCACTAGTATTCATCTTACTCAAAGCAATAGACTTATGGAGAATTTCATCAAGATTTTTCAAGGAATAATCTAGAAATCGTTCCTCAAGAAATTTCCATATAGTGTAGGCACACTTAAAAGTAGGCAAACATCCAATCAAGTTTCTAGGCAATCCTCTAATGATAAGTTCGGCAGTTCTAAGATTCCTAATCATGTCAATTGACTCATCATGGGTAGGATGCATAGGATCAACATAAGGTGCACAAGGGCTAGCAATGTACTTGTTCAAATGATATTGATTGAAAATAACAAGCATCTCATTTTTCCACTCATGAAAATACTCTCCATCAAGAATATGCACTCTATGTCTAAGACTCCCAATAGTAGACTCATCCATCTTCCTCCAATGGTGTTTAAACCAAAGCAATGGAGACCAAAGCTCTGATACCACTTGTAGGACCTTGAGAAGAGGTGTCTAGAGGGGGGGGGGG
>NC_057807.1:223927156-223966318 GCF_018294505.1 Triticum aestivum | reverse complement strand
GGGGGGGGGGGAATTAGACACTAAGTACCAAAGTTGCAGTTTTTAAGTTACCTTAAGTTTAAGTGGAGTTTAGGCTTAAGTTTAACATTCACAATACATATCAAGCAAGCATGTAAGAGTATATATGGGTAGCGGAAAGTAAAGCATGCAATTTGCAAGAAAGTAAAGGGAAGGGTTTGGAGGATTCAAACGCAATTGGAGACACGGATGTTTTTGGCATGGTTCCGATAGGTGGTGCTATCGTACATCCACGTTGATGGAGACTTCAACCCACGAAGGGTAACGGTTGCGCGAGTCCACGGAGGGCTCCACCCACAAAGGGTCCACAAAGAAGCAACCTTGTCTATCCCACCATGGCCGTCGCCCGCGAAGGACTTGCCTCACTAGTGGTAGATCTTTACGAAGTAGGCGATCTCCTTGCCCTTACAAACTCCTTGGTTCAACTCCACAATCTTGTCGGAGGCTCCCAAGTGACACCTAGCCAATCTAGGAGACACCACTCTCCAAGAAGTAACAAATGGTGCGTTGATGATGAACTCCTTGCTCTTGTGCTTCAAATGATAGTCTCCCCAACACTCAACTCTCTCTCATAGGTTTTGGATCTGGTGGAAAGAAGATTTGAGTGGAAAGCAACTTGGGGAAGGCTAGAGATCAAGATTCATATGGTAGGAATGGAATATCTTGGCCTCAACACATGAGTAGGTAGTTCTCTTTCAGAAAATGTATGTTGGAAGTGTAGGTTCAGTCTGATGGCTCTCTCCACGAATGAAGAGGAGGTGGAGGGGTATATATAGCCTCCACACAAAATCTAACCGTTACACACAATTTACCAAACTCAGTGGGACCGAATCATTAAACTCGGTCAGACTGATTTAGCAAATAATGTGACCGTTAGGATTTTTAGTGGGACCGAAATGCAACTCGGTGAGACCGATATGGTTAGGGTTAGGGCATAACGTAATCTCGGTAGGACCGATTACACAAACTCGGTGAGACCGATTTTGGCAATAAGCTTTCCAGAGAGTTGGTCAGACAAACTCGGTTTGACCGATTACACAAACTCGGTGGGACCGATTTTGGTAAAGAGTTAACCAGGAAGTTTGCATTGTAATCTCGGTAGTGCCGATTGCTCAAACTCGGTGAGACTGATTTTGGTAATGGACATACACAGAGAGATTACAATCCCATCTCGGTGAGACCGAGATCCCTATCAGTAAGACCGATTTGCCTAGGGTTTGTGGCAGTGGCTATGACTTCTGGAATCGGTAGCGCCGGATAGAAAGAGTCGGTGTGACCAATTTTGGTTTTAGGTTTAGGTCATTTGTGGAAGTGGGAAAGTAGCTGAGGGTTTCGGAGCATATCACAAAGCACATGAAGCAAGAGGCTCATTAAGCAACACCTCATCCCTCCTTGATAGTATTGGCTTTTCCTATAGACTCAATGTGATCTTGGATCACTAAAATATAAAACGAAGAGTCTTGAGCTTGAAGCTTGAGCCAATCCTTTGTCCTTAGCATCTTGAAGGAGTTCCCACATCCTTTAGTCCATGCCACTCCATTGTTGAACTTAACTGAAACATACTAGATAAAAGTGTTAGTTCAACAAGAGATATGTTGACATTAATTACCAAAACCACCTACGGAGCACTTGTGCTTTCACCCCTCGACGCTCAACTATAAATATAGCCCTCCCCAGCCTCCTCGAACACCATCCACGACTCCCACACACTCCACAATCGCGTAGATAGCCGTAGCCCGGCCGGGCAAGCCGCGGGCTGCCGTCCCCGAGCTCGAGCTTGCCAGCGCTCCCCTTGGGTCGTCTCCGTAGCTCCAGCCCCTCCCAGGCCTGGGCAACCCTTCCAGGGTCTCCGCCACTCTCCGGTGGTGTCGTTTCGCCTAGTTGGAGGCCCTGGAGTCGCCTCTATTCGCCTTCGTCTTCGTCTCCGGCGACCTCCGCTCTCTGCCTCCGCTAGAGAGGCTGATTCTGACACCGTCCGACCACCCCTAGCTACTCTATGGGTACGGGCAGGTGTGCCTCTGTCTCCTCTCTCGATCCCCCCCCTCTCATTTTGGCCAAGAAGCCCTCGCCGCCGGCGTGTGCTCCAGCGATGCCGCGCCGTCCTATGTTTCCTTATCCCCCTCCACCTCACTTGACTAGCAGGGCCCGCTAGTAAGCCACTCAGTACACGCGCGAAGCGGTACGTGTGGTGGCGCCCCGAGGCTTTACGCCTTCGACGTCACCCCCAGTCTGTTTTTATTTAAATTCAAATTTCAATTTATCCAGAGAGCTTCAAACAGCCAAAACTTTTTAACCATAAGTCCAAATGAATTGATTCTTTTTGGATTGTGTTCTTTGTACAGAAATCTAGCAGCTCACCAAAGATGAGATTTTTCTATGCTGTCTAGATTTTCTGGTGAATTTTAGAAGGGTTCTTGATGTTTTCTTTTTGTGTTTTTAAATATTTTTCAGAGGGTGAGGCTTGTCTTGAGGATCACCAGGAGGCTTGTGAACCTCATCTGCACTAAGGGCAAGCCACAACAACATTTTCATGGTGCCATTACAATATTTGTGATTTTACTACTTGAATGAATGATTTAATCCATGCATTTGAATCATTATTATGTTATTTATATTCTGTTAGTTGCTTGTTGTAGTCGATATGCTTGCTTTACAGAAAGTTTGAAGTTAACTTAGTTGTTAAAGAAGCTAGGATTTATTTTTGGTGATGAAAGAATAATATGGTTATGGATATAAATAATTAGTGGAGTTATTTTCTTGCATGAGTAAAAATGGTAAAGTTTGCTAGAAAAGATTCTGTTTAAAGTGAGGTTTAATCTTAACCAGAGAAGTGTCATGAGTTGTTGATGTTTATGCTTAGTGTGGATATAGTTGACTCAGTCATTTCCGTTAATATGTGATGCACATGTTAGTGTTGCATTTCATGGCATACTATGACACCGGTTATTTTCACTTTAAGTTGAACCTGATAATAACTCAACTTGAATATATTGTTGACCGGGTCATGGTGCCACTGAATCGAGTTTTTCCAAGTGCAACCACATTTGCCTTTATGGGAAGGCCTTTATTCGATCCATTGTCATGCCTCTGGTCGGTGCCTCCAACGAGGGAAGGTTATGGGCGTGCGGTACCCTGGCCTGGTAAGAAGACATAACCTTGTGTGCTCGTTGTTGAGTTTATGGTACCGGGTCCCCGTGTGGGATCGTTTATGTTTTGGCCACGACGGTGGTCGTTGTGTCTTTGGTAGACACGGGGCCACGCAGGACTAGCCCGATGGGGAGTGAGTCGGAGTGGCCGGGAGAGTTTCATGGCAATGGAGGGGTTTCGTCGGAATGTTGTTGGTCTGCCGAATGGGAGTGCGAGGCCATGGGTTCCATGGTGTGGGTACAGTGCGCTACCTCTGCAGAGTGTATTAATCTATCGATATCCAAGTCCACGGTTATGGACACGCTCGAAAGTAGGTCACACCATGGGCCAACATTTAAATAAGTCTTGCACACTAAGTTATGAACTTTGCACTGTTGATGATGGCAGAAAGGTCATCTTGTTGTTGTAGACCAAGTGTTGGTTGTGGTTGTGATCGCTGGAAGGATCACCGTTTAAGAACAAATATTGGTCATGGTTGTGATCACCGGAAAGATCACGAGATATTTATAGTTAATACCTTGAGGTTAGTATGTTTGTGATCCAAGAGCGATCACCGTGGGTAAGCCAGTCCGAGAGATTTTTCTCTCAGGAGCATAATAACGGCATGTTGACTATCTTGTTGCATTATTAATAATTGGTTAATTATCATGATATTGTTTGTCATTATGTTTATGTTTGTTGTGAGCTTGCAAGTACATTCAATGTACTGACCTGGCGTGTCATGCCAGATTTCAGGAAAGTCCCGTTGGAAAGGAGTGCTGTCCGAGTCTAGAACGTGTCCACATCGGTGTCCCTGTGCTATGGAGTTTCCGCTACGACGTTGTTCTGCTACCGCTTAGTTGTTATGATCGAGGCCCCTTTATGTTCACTAAATAATGTACATATTGTTCAGTCGCACCGTGTGTGCTGCTTGGCCTCGCCACCTGTTGTAATATAAACTTTGATCCGCTAGGATCAATAAAGCAGTTGTTTTCTATACCAAGATGTTGTGTGTTGCCAGAAGACATGGTCTCTGGGCTGGCAATGCATGGTAAACCAGTTGCTCTGAGCCGGGGTGCCACACACACCCTGGTCTATGCCGATTACTTTGCGAACACCCCGCTCTTCAAGACGGATAAATTCCGTCGCCGTTTTCGTATGGTAAGGCATGTGTTCAATCGTATCAGAGAGGGAGTGGTTGCTCATGACCCATACTTCGAGTGCAAGATGGATGCCCTCGGCAAGCTTGGATTCTCCTCTTACCAGAAATGCACTGCAGCCATCCGCATGCTTGCATATGGAATTCCAGGCGATCTGGTGGATGAGTATGTGCATATGAGTGAGTCCACATGTCTGCTGTCATTGTACAACTTCCGCAAGGCCGTGGTGGCAGTGTTTGGCCCTGAGTACTTGAGGCAGCCAACTGCCGCTGATACAGAGAGATTGTTGGCGACCAACGCAGGTAGAGGTTTTCCAGGCATGCTTGGCAGCATAGATTGTATGCAGTGGGAGTGCAAGAACTACCCATTTGCTTGACAAGGCTAGTACAAGGGGCATGTTAAGGCATGCACTGTCATATTAGAAGCGGTGGCTTCGCATGATATTTGGATATGGCATTCATTCTTTGTCATGGCAGGTTCTCACAATGATATCAACGTGTTGCAACGTTCTCCAGTCTTCGCAAGGCTTGCAGAAAGCCACTTCCCATCTGTCAATTTTGAGATCAACGACCACTAGTACAACAAGGGATACTACCTAGCTGATGGTATATATCCTTAGTGGTCAACTTTTGTGAAGACAATCTCAAACCCCTAAGGTGAGAGGAGAAAGAGATTTGCCCAAATGCAAGAGAGTGCTAGAAAGGATGTGGAACATGCTTTTGGTGTGCTTCAATCCCGATGGGGTATCGTTCGAAACCATGCGCTTACATGGGATGAAGGGAAGCTTTGGGAGGTGATGACTGTTTGTGTGATCATGCACAACATGATTGTCGAGGACGAGCGTGATGACAACATCTTCGACCAAGATTTGATTATCAAGGTGAAAATGTTGAGCCCCTGCACCAAGAACCGAGCACATTTGAATAGTTTGCCCAATTTCATCGTGAAATGCATGATTGGCACACTCATTTGGATCTTCAAAATGACTTGGTTGAGCACGTGTGGGCTCACATTGGCAACCAATAGATGTGTTGGTTCATTCAAGGCAATTTCGGTATGGTTGTAAAACTATTTTATTAGAGACAATTTCAATTGGGTTGTAAAACTATTTTTATTTTCAGACAATTACTATTTGGACGTGCAAACTTGCTTTGAACATTGAAATATGAATATATGGGCATTTTTGGCCGTGGCGGACAGGATGGGGCCAAAGGATGCGTCCGCGCACTGGGCGCACGGCAGCCGCATCATAGGATAGACCCGGACACGACCCCATTTGATGAGGAGCAAACCTCGAGGCGAGGGTCGATCCGTTGTTGGACTGATCTTTCACTGCACAAAACTCCATCGCAACAAAAACTAGATGCGGGTTTACAAAGATGTTCACAAACCTCTCAAAAACAACACTAGGACTTTCTTTTTCATTGTTGATATGCCTTCTCGTAATCTGTAGGGGGACCCCAACCAAGCGTCTTCAAGGATAATAAACTCCACCAACAAAACCTGTAGACGTGCACCTATAATTTTGGTGGTCTCGTGTAACAGAAATACGAAATACAATCTCCTAATATTTTCTTCGACCGATCTGATTCTGGTGGTCGAACCCAACTGAAGTAATACTCGACCATGACTCCTTCCTGGCTATTAGCAGCGACCAGGATTCCTCCTCGTGGATACACATGCTCCTCCTAGTCTCTGGCCGAAATGAGAATTGACCAAACGTGCTAGTGTAGGAATACATCAATGCATGCACGCACATACACATCTCCTTGGGTAATGCATGCATGTTCAACACCCTATTTCCATCTTTACGTGAGTGCATCCCTATTAATGGCATAGTATGCATGCATGTAACTTCAACAGCGGAAACATCATTGACCACTTGATGTAGGGCGGAACCCTATGGGGCCGATCTTTCACGTTTGGAGTGGATCCTATGGGGAAACACGAAGAACACGCGGAAGAACACAAAGGAAATCACGGGGAGGAACGAGAGAAACACTCAACCGACAAGTAATTGATCACACAAGGGCTAGATCACCGAAAGCACAAGGTAACACAAGATCCAAAGTCAACAAAGGGAATATACAAGAGTAAACCGTTCTTCTCCGTGAGGAGGTCTTGATTGTCTTCTCCGGATGGAGGCCTTGAATTCGGATGGATCTTCTCCGTGAAAGTGCTAGTATCGACTAGAGGGGGGGTGAATAGGCGATTTTTATGAAAGTCTTCAAAACTTGGAAGTTTCGAAGACAAACAACAAAAACAACCTAATTGATATGCAGCGGAAGATAAACTACCCTAAACAAGCCATAGTCATGTAAGTAATGATGTGAAAGTACAGGACTAATAGCAGTAAGGTAGTAAGGATCAAGATGGAAGATAGTGTGAAGCCAATCAACAATAGTAGTCAAGCAATGAAGTTAAACAGATGAACAGATAAGCAATGACTTCATGAAGACAAACTTAAGTAAGGTTGGAAGGGATAGAACCAGTTGCTTGTTGAAGACACAGGATTTGTTGGACCAGTTCCAGTTGCTGTGACAACTGTACGTCTGGTTAGAGAGGCTGAGATTTAACTCAGAAGACCGTGTCTTCACCTTATTCCCCTTGAGCTAAGGACACCCAGTCCTCGCCCAATCACTCGGGTAAGTCTTCAAGGGAGACTTCCAAACCTTCACAGACTTTGTTCACCGGCAATCCACAATGACTCTTGGATGCTCAGAACGCGACGTCTAACCGGCTGGAGGATTCACAGTCCTCAAGTGCAATAAGTCTTTAGGTCACACAGACAGAAAGACTTCAGTGATGCCTAACACTCTTTGGCTCTGGGTGTTTGGGCTTTGTCCTTGCAAGGATTTCTCTCTCTCAAATGCTTCGAGGTGGGTTGCTCTCAAATGACAAAAGCCATGCACAAACTCTAAGCAGCCACCAATTTATGGTGTAGGGGGTGGGCTATTTATAGCCACTAGGCAACCCGACCTGATTTGTCCAAAATGACCCTGGGTCACTAAGGAACTGACACGTGTTCCAACGGTCAGATTTCAAACACACGCGGCAACTTTACTTGGGCTACAAGCAAAGCTGACTCATCCAGCTCTGGATAAGATTTGCTCTCATTGTCTTCGCTCAAAGACATAGGATTTGGGTTGAGCATCACTTCAGTCACTCTGACTTAGTTCACTTGGACCCCACTTAACAGTACGGTGGTTCCGATGACTCAACAAAGAACAAAAAGAAACGGCGAAAACACACAGTCTTCGCGCTCCAAGGTCTTCACGCAATGTCTTCTCATGTCATAGTCTTCAATATGAATATCTTCTCATACCACCATTGTTTTCAATGTCTTCATACATTTTTAGGGGTCATCTCCGGTAGGCAAACCGAATCAATGAGGGACACTACCTGCGTTATCCTGCAATTCTCACAAACGCATTAGTCCCTCAACCAACTTTGTCGTCAATACTCCAAAACCAACTAGGGGTGGCACTAGATGCACTTACAATCTCCTCCTTTTTGGTGATTGATGACAAACTGGTTGAAGTTTTCAACGGGGATAAAGTATGTGAAATTGTAAGGATAGGAATTTGTCTTCATAAGTTGCAAGGGCTCCCCCTGAAGATGTGCATATAAGTAATTTGCTTTTGGAATGCAAATGCACATGGCAGGTTGTACTTGTGGAGACCCACTTCAACTTATGAAGCTAATTCATCATGCATGAAATGATATGGCAAGTAAAATGACATGCATAATGAAAAATGGACGTCTGCAGAATGATCTAAGTGCGGAAGTTATCATCGCACATGCGAAATTTATCATCGCAAAGCAAATAAGTAGCAGAAGTAGCAGACGACCATCAAGTTTAGGTGTTACAACTCAAAGAACCAAATGTTTCAAAACGCAAGAGTTGTAAGCACGCAGCAAAATATAATGCAACCGCCCATATGAACCCGCTTGAAGACTATCAACTCATATGCTTCTCCTCCTTTTGTCAGTAATGACCAAAAAGGTTTGAAGACATAGAGCATCTACTCGTCAGGAGTAGGTGAAGCAGCAGGGTTGTCGTTGTTGGTTGGCGGTGCAGAGGAATTTGGTGCAGTGTCGATGTGCGCAGTAGTAGTTGGAGGTGGTGAAGTAGCGTCATCTTCATCATCGATCACTCTGGCATTAACTGTTGCAGGGTAGCAGTCCTTGGAGGAGTGGAGTCGAACTGGAATCTTTCATTGAAGCCATCATCTTGAAGATCAGCTTCAGCACTGAGCAGAGTCAAACTCTTCCATGATCTTCGGCAAGTTTCATGAGCAACAAAGGCATTCTTGGTGGCAAGGTTGCAAATGCGATTGACATCCACCAAGAGGCTTTGCATTTGGCGCTTGAGCCACAAATGATGCTTATCCTGCTTCTGATGAAGAGCCACAAGAAGCTCTCGGTCATTAAGAACACGAGAACGCTTCCGAGGCCTTTGCGCAATGGTGCTTTCAGTGGCTTCAGTTGGCGCTCTGTGAGGCAGATGGGTGTTACCAGCTAGTGGGTAGAATCTTGTTGCCGCTTGAACACCTTCAATAGGCTGAGTGAAGCTTTGGTGCTCAATGTTCTGAAGACAAAGTGGCGTCTTGGCAGGGTCAAAGTATACAACATCAACTGACATATCAACCTCGGGAAGAAATATGATGTGATTGCGAGCAGAGGGCTGATAATTGATAGATGAGTGTCGCTTGATGAGGCGCATGACCCATGGAGCATAAAACTTCAGACCAAACATGTCAGATCCGGAAGCAGCAAGTTGCCTGATGAAGAATTCTTGAGTGTTGAAGCTGATGCCATTAAGAATATAGAAGACCAAAGTCTTCATGGCTCCTTCAAGCTTGGCCGATGATGAGTGTCCCTTGACTGGCCATAGAGTTCGCGTGATGATATGGTATATGGTGCAAGGCAGATACTCAAGGTCTTCAACAAAGAAATGTGTGGGATACTCAGCATCAGATGGCAAAGGCTTCATCATGCTCAGCATCTGGTTCATATTGGGTTCTGGCTTATGAAAGATGCTCTCCACAGCATTGCGGTGTAGCTAACAGTTAGGCTCATACAGTTCTCCAGGAGTGGCTAGCCCAGTAAGCTCGATGATGTCCATAGCTTTGGCTTCATGATGAACATTGCCAGTCATCCACTCGAGAACCCAAGTCTTGATGTCTCTGTAGTAGCCGCGAATGTGCAGAGTGGCATAGAATTGAAGCAATAGCTCTTCATTCCAATGTTCCTTGTCTGTCACAAACTGGAGCAGACCAGCATCGCGAAAGCAGTCAAGTGCTTCTTCCAAGCACGGCAGTCCAGCAATAGCTTCAGTGTCAAGGCGCATATGAGGGAAAATGCGCCCTTGATCATATAGCATGCATGAGTAATAGCTTCTCTGCTGATAGCTCCAGAACCGATCTGATGAAATCCTTGGCTTGGAGTAGGGGTTCTTAGCGCTGTCAAAGAAGGTATTGTGGCTCTTGAAGCCATTAGCATTGAAGGACCCGGGGGAGTTGGCAGTACCTGGAAACCTTGGCAATCTCGGCTTTGGCTTCTGGACCTGAGGCCGATGCTCAACATGATAGTCAAATTGCGGTCCTGAGGCAGCAGGTGAAGGCACCAAAATGGGCCATCGGACAGTGACAAGCTGACCGTGATCGTATGCTTGCTCAATAGTGTGAGGCCTTGGTGGCGGAACAGGAGCAGGGGCAACATCAGAGGGTTCAGGCTGCACAACAGGTGCTTCAGGAGCAGTTGTCATATTTGCTCCAGGTGCAGCCTCCTCATTGGCGTCAGGTGCAACATTCTCATGAGCTTCAGGGGCAACATCCTCAGTGGCTTGAGATTCAGTGGCCACATTTGCTTCATGCACAGTGGCCTCATTGGTTTCAGGCACGCTGGTTGGTGCAGGGTCCACATTGGCGTCAGCCATGACTACGTCACTGGCTTCATTGGCGTTGGTCGTGGCAGCCTCAACATTTTCAACCTCCTCTTGACGAACAGGAGGGTCGGGCACAGGCACGTTCAAATCATGAACAGCTTCTTCTTCAATCGCTAGGGGTGTTGGTACACGAACTTCTTCTTCTTCAATAGCAGGGGGAGTTGGTACACATACTTCTTCTTCATTTTCTTCGGCTGATGCAGCCTGAATGTCTTCAGTAGCATGTGCTTCAGACACAGAGACATTCACTGTTGGAGCTGGTTCAGAGAATACTTGTCGTGCGACAGGTGAACGTTGCACTTCTCCTTCAGGAACGCTCGACAGAGGGACTTCAGGCCTTTGTCCTCTTCGAAGCCTGCGAAGTGCTGGCTTCAAGTTAGGAGATGGACTTGGCTGAGCCTGAAAGTCTTCATCCTCTTCTTGCACTGGGGGTGTAGCTTGTTGTTGTTGTTGGGGAGTACTGGGGGAGTCTTGTTGTTGTTGTGGGTGATCAGCCCACAAAGCATCCTGAGTAATTGGCGTCAAAGGACGACCAATGCTGATGAGTTCGCTGTTCGTATGAACAGGCGATGATACCATTTGATGTTTGATCTGAGGAAGAACTTCATCATCATTTACATTGTCATCTTGACCAATGTCTTCAGCAGCGTTGGGTTCAGCTGCTAGAATATCTTCAGCCTCATGAGCCTCTGTGGTAGCAGGCTCATGGACAACCATTCTTCTTTCTTGATGTACGGACATAGGACGGACCATGGAAATAGGTTCAACGACTAAGGGCTCTATGGAAGCAGCCCTAGTCTTCTTGGTCTTGCGCTTCTTCTTGGAGGGAGCGGCATCAGAAGCTTCAGTATTGTTTCTCTTTCTCGCATCAGCCTCGGCAGCCTTTGTCTTCTTCTGTTCTGAAGCGGTTGTGGTGACCTTTGGCTTTGAGCGAGTCATGCTGTTCGAGAAGATAATGCGAGGGGATTCTTGGCTTGAAGGCTCAGGCTGTTCAGCAGGGTGCTTCTTCTTCCTCTTTGCAGCCATCCTGGGGTCAATGCCTGGACGGCCAAGGGACTTGCGCTTCTCAGCCTCATTGTAGGCAAGCACACACTTATCAGCCAAAAGCTTCATGCATTATCGAGAGCCCTGAGCCTCTTGACGTTTCTTCAGAAAAGCTTCTTTAAGCTCATGGAGCATGACCTTGAAGTTGTGGACGTCTTGAACACTCAGATTGGCCACATGCTTCTTGAATTGAGCCTTCTCAAAATCAATCTTGTTTTTGAGCTCAACGATGCACTGAGCGACAGCTAGCTCAGAAGCAATGGCGCCATTGAAGGCGACACTGAGGCCAATGGGAAGCTGTAAGTCTTCAAAGCTGACGTTGGGGGTGTCGAACCATTCATCAATGAAATTGTGAATGATGGCCACATCAAATAGAGGCAGGTTGCTGAAGATTTCTGCTTCTTCTTTGCTCTTGATCAGCTGCTCAAGGGCATCATCAGCAAGATCTTCATCACTTGATAGATCAATGGGTTCTTCACGCAGAATGGCCTAACAAGCTGCTTTTTCTTGTCCGTTCTCTTGGAGACACGGGACAAATCTTCAGATTGCACACTAGCTTCAGGAGGTGCAGTGGCCATTGGCTTCCCACGCAAATTCTTCGGAGGTGGCTTTGCATCTAAGGTTGAAGCCTTTGACTTCTTTTGCTTCTACGGCTTTGGAGGAGGAGGAGCAGGGGCTTCATCAGAGTCAGCACCATTGTCAGAATGATATACTCTGGCGCCTTGGACCATGATGTAAGTGATGAGGCCATCAAGGTTGGCATAGGGGCCAATGACATTGGGATTTGCTTCACGGGAGCCGTCAGCACGGGGAGCAGAGGGACCTGGATTGAAGTCCAAACCCAAGGACTTCTTGTTCTCCTTGGCCGAAGCCACAACAAACTGATAGTTGCGCTTGAAGAGCGAATCTTCACGACACCATAGAAGTGAAGTGGGATCTGCGTTCGCTGGCTGTGGCCCACGGACCATGCATGGATAGAAGCCTTGTTCAATGGCTTCAGCTCGACTTTTGGGTTGAAGCCCTCGATAGAGGATATCACCCCATGGTCTGTTGATTGCATGCTTCTCTGCATATTCTTTTGTCACAAATCTGTACTTGAACCACTCCTCAGCCCAATAGCGTCGAATCCATTGGATTCGCGTCTTCCTCTGATGATAATTCTCTTCAGGATCTATCTTGTACAGTTCTGCTAAGTCATCAGGCAGATCTTTAGATGTGCCTCCTCTACGCTGTCTGCCACCCTTCCTTGCTGATTTCTCTGTTGTCATGAATTTCAAGCTGAAGGCTTCAATACGTTCAAAGGCTTCAGAGATTTGCGCTTGCTGGTCAAGCAGGAACTGGCTTCAGGAGAATTTATATGATGCTGCAAGTATTCTGCAAACGAATGCAGACTATGAGAACCAAGGGATTCTCCCACGGACATGTACCTGTGACAGCACTAGAGATGCGAGGGAAGGGGAAGAGGTCATATGCATTCTCAGAAGATTTTGAAGATAAATCAGTTTGAAGACATTGACCTCATGTTGCGAAGACATTCACTTATATAGGTGAGTTGGTTCCAGATTTGTACCAATCCGTGAATAAGTACAAGTAAGGAATCAAACTAGACAAGAAATCTAAGTGAATCGACTAAGCAGTATGAGATGCAGACGAAATAGATCTAGCTTTGAATAGACAGAAACTACTTTCGGTAAATAGGATGAATCTTGAAGATCAAAAAGGTGGTAAAAATAGAGTTATAATTACCGCACAAAGAACTGCTAGATGGAGAAGAATAGGAGACCGAGCAGTTCAGCCCACCGTGCCCTAACTTGGCGACGGAGGACACCTATGGCGACGGCGGAGAGGACGATGTCCGCGGCCGGCATGAGGACGGCGTCGGAGAAGTCGCGGCAGCTAAGCGCTTCGTCGCCGGTGTTGTCTCGAGCTAGCGGTGGCGCTAGGGTTTTGACGGAGGTCGAGAAGTGGAGGAAGTATTTCTTTACCGCGGGGGGACATGTATTTATAAGTAGGTGAGAGACACAACGCAATTATGCTGGTGCCCCTGGTGGTTCACATCTGAGGGGCACGTGGCAAGCATGCAACACCCTTAGGGTTGTCCCACGTTCCCACGCCCGCCAGGCATGTCGGAGAGTAGTTCCGGCTTCTCCGGATTTCAACAGTAAAGATAAGCCATTAAGAACAGATTTAATGTTTGTCTCTTTGCCTTCTGCTGACTAGGACACAGAGAAGATATTCGACAGTTTCAACAGAATGCATATGATTTGGACAGATATATTTTGAGATAGTAAGCATAGAGAGGTTAGGGTCCGATCACATTCACTTAGTTCAAAAGATCCAATCTTGAAGACATAGCTATAAGTGAATGCTGTAGAGGACAGAACACTAGTATATATATATATATATATATATATATATATATATATATATATATATCAGAAAGCAATCAAATCATCATAGTGCAGAGAGTCGTGAAGACAAATTGAAACTGAAGACAAACCAAATGCGAAGTCATTGAAATATAACGCCTTGAATGAAACACTTCAAACAAGAAAAGTTGGTGGTGGCGTTACCCACCGTATAGGAAGTATTAGACCCAGACACGACGCACAATTATCGTGGCGCTCCGAAGTCAAATTCCATGTTAATGTATTCACACTCAGAGTGTAAATCTTCATTGATTGAAGATATACCTTACTTTGTGTGTTGCACATCTAAGTCATCAACATGCATAAGTTTTAGGATGTGTGCCTGATCACAGGACATTAGAGGATTCTAAGATATTTAGCTCACACCGTAACTTGCAAAACCTTTTCTCATCCAAGGGCTTTGTGAAGATATCTGCCAGTTGCTCATCAGTGTTGACGTGAATGATATCGATATCTTTCTTCATAACATGATCTCTGAGAAAGTGATGACGAATTTCAATGTGCTTTGTCTTCGAGTGTTGGACTGGATTGTTGGCTATCTTGATGGTACTCTCATTGTCACAGAAGAGAGGTACTTGTTTCAGGTTGATGCCATAGTCCTTGAGAGTTTGCTTCATCCATAGAAGCTGAGCACAACATGATCCAGCAGCAATGTATTCAGATTCAGTAGTTGAGAGTGATACACAGTTCTGCTTCTTCGAAGACCAACAAACAAGTGATCGACCAAGAAAATGGCATGTGCCAGATGTAGACTTGCGATCCACCTTGTCACCAACATAATCAGCATCCGAGAATCCAACCAAATCGAATCTTGAGCCCTTGGGATACCATAATCCGAGTGTTGGGGTGTAAGCCAAATATCTAAGAATTCCTTTGGTGCCGCTTGGTATCGAGCACACATGCAAACACTAAGCATAATATCTGGCCTAGATGCACATAAATACAGCAAAGGACCAATCATGGAGCGGTATACCTTTTGATCGAACTCTTTACCATTGTCGTCGGGACCAAGATGGTGTTTGGCTGGCATTGGCGTCGTGTAGCCTTTGCAGTCTTCCATTCCAAACTTCTTCAGACAATCTTTGAGGTATTTCTCTTGAGATATGAAGATGCCATTCCTCTGCTGACGAATTTGAAGACCAAGGAAGAACTTCAGCTCACCCATCATGGACATTTGATATTGCTCTTGCATCATGTACCCAAACTCATCACTATACTTCTGGTTGGTGCATCCGAAGATTATGTCATCCACATATATTTGGCACACAAACAGTTCACCATCATGTGTCTTCGTGAAGAGAGTGGGATCGAGGGATCCGGGTTTGAAGCCTTTGCTCTTCAGGAAGTCTTTGATTGTATCATACCAGGCACGAGGGGCTTGTTTGAGGCCATACAGTGCCTTGTTTAGCTTGTACACCATATCAGGATGTTTTGGATCTTCAAAGCCAGGTGGTTGTGCGACATACACTTCTTCTTCAATCTTGCCATTGAGAAATGCACTCTTCACATCCATTTGATATAGCAAGATATTGTGATGATTAGCATAGGCTAGCAGTATGCGAATAGCTTCCAGCCTAGTAACAGGAGCAAATGTTTCATCGAAGTCAATTCCTTCAACTTGAGTGTATCCTTGAGCCACAAGACGTGCTTTGTTTCTGACGACTTGACCATGCTCATCTTGCTTGTTTCGATATATCCATTTTGTTCCAATAATGTTATGCTTGCGAGGATTAGGTCGTTTGACAAGTTCCCAGACATTATTCAGTTTGAACTGTTGAAGTTCTTCTTGCATGGCTTGAATCCATTCAGGTTCCATAAAAGCTTCAGCAACCTTCTTGGGTTCTGATATTGACACAAATGAAAAGTGCCCACAGAAGTTTGCTAGCTGAGTTGCTCTTGAACGAGTGAGCGGACCAGGTGCATTGATGCTGTCAATTATCTTTTCTATTTGAACTTCATTTGCAACACGTGGATGAACAGGACGAAGATTTTGCTCTGGCTGATCATTGTCATCATTGGGAGGATTGTCTTCGGTCTGAGCATTGTCTTCAGGTTGATTTGGTGTAGAGATGATAAGTTCTCTTCAGGCTGTGCTTCAGAGGGCATGATTTCACCAGTTCCCATCAGCTTGATTGCCTCGTTTGAAGGAGCTTCATCCAGTGTGCTTGGCAGAGTCTCTCTCTGTGAACCATTGGTTTCATCAAATTTCACATCCACAGTTTCAACGATTTTGTAGAGATAAAGGTTGAAGACTCTGTAGGAGTGTGAATCCTTTCCATAGCCAAGCATGAAGCCTTCGTGAGCCTTAGGTGCAAATTTTGACTTGTGATGGGGATCCTTGATCCAGCATCTTGCTCCAAATACTCTGAAGTAACTGACATTTGGCTTCTTGCCAGTAAGTAGCTCATATGATGTTTTGTTCAGAAGCTTATGAACGTACACTCGGTTGATGATGTGACACGTTGTATCAATAGCTTCGGTCCAGAACTTTCTTGGTGTCTTGTACTCATCTAGCATTGTTCGAGCCATCTCAATGAGGGTTCTGTTCTTGCGCTCAATGATGCCATTTTGCTGAGGTGTGTATGGAGCAGAGAACTCATGAGTGATTCCCATTGTATCCAGATACAGATCAAGTCCGGTGTTCTTGAATTCAGTGCCATTGTCACTTCTGATGTGCTTGATCTTCACACCATAGTTGTTCATTGCTAGAGTTGCGAAGTGCCTGAAGACATCTTGCACTTCGGTCTTGTAAAGAATTCTATGAACCCATGTGTATCTTGAGTAGTCATCAACAATGACAAAGCCATAGAGACAGGCAGTTGTTGTGAGGGTGGAGTAGTGAGTAGGTCCAAATAAGTCCATGTGTAACAGCTCGAAGGGTTGAGATGTTGTCATGATTGTCTTCGAGGGGTGCTTTGCCCTTGTCATCTTTCCAGCTTCATAGGCACCACACAGATGATCCTTCTTGAACTTAACATCTTCGATGCCAATGACATGCTTCTTCTTGACGAGTGAGTGTAAGTTCCTCATGCCAGCATGTCCCAGCCTTCGATGCCAGAGCCAGCATTCTGAAGCTTTTGTGAGAAGACATATGGCAAGCTGTGGACCTACTGAGAAATCTACCATGTACAGATCATCTTTTCGATACCCTTCAAAGACTAGAGATTTGTCAGATTCCATTAGTACAAGGCAACGATATCTGCCAAATATCACAATCATGTTTAAGTCACAAAGCATTGAGACAGACATTAAGTTGAAACCAAGGGATTCAAAAAGCATCACTTTATCCATGTGTTGATCCTTTGAGATTGCAACTCTACCTAGACCCAATACTTTGCTTTTACCAGTGTCAGCAAATGTGATGTGACTCTTGTCGGATGGACATAAGGTTGAGTCCATGAGAAGACTTCGATCACCAGTCATATGATTTGTGCATCCACTGTCCATAATCCATTCTGAAGCTTTTGGTGATGTACCCTACAGTGCAGTTAGGAGGATAGGCTTCACACAAGTGTTCTGAAGCATATGCATTTGATACATATAGGGACATTCACAGCTTATCTCAAGGTTAGGACAGAGTTTAACTGATAAGAAGTTCAGATGTGAAGCATATAGAATTATATTTTAACGTGCGTCCTCAGTGAGTTTTAGGTCCCCAGCAATAGTATCGGACGCCATTGATTGCTGGCTAGAGACCATTTTCTGCAAAAGAGAGTTAGTTCTTCTTTGCCACCCAGATTTTCAGTGGGGGCTTGGAAGCAATGAGTCTAAGTGCAGCATCTGAGAATTTTGGCTTTGGAGCCCTAGCAAATAGCCTTGCAGGAGATGAATGATACTCATATGAATAAGCAGAAAAGTTCTTAGTCCTATGAATATAGCGGTTCGAAGATACACGCTCATATTCATAAGTCTGAGTGTGATTTCCCTGCAAAACATTGGCGTTAGGGTGACTCATGTGAGTCATGTATCTGTATGAAGCCTTTGGGCCATATGAAGCTATAGGTCTGGGGTTTGTCTTCTTCCTAGGTGGTGTCATGACGACATTCACAGGAAGATTCTCAATGTACCGCTTAGGTACCCAGATCTTCTTCATAGGTGGTCCATTCCTGCAGTTAGTACCAATGTACCTGGCAAACACTTCACCATTCTGATTTTTGAACATCTTATAGTTTGCATCAAAGAATTCATCAATGATAATAGGATTAGCACAAGTAAAGCCAGATAAAGTGGATGGATCTACTGAAGGTTCCTTTGCAGCAACCCATGTGGTTTTGGGGTACTGCTCAGGCTTCCAGTACGAGCCATCAACATTCATTTTCCTTTCGAACCCAACACCCTCTTTCCTAGGGTTTCGGTTCAGAATCTGCTTTTTGAGGACATCGCAGAGAGTCTGATGTCCCTTCAAACTTTTGTACATCCCTGTTTCAAGCAATGTCTTCAACATAGCATTTTCATCAGCAACAGCAGTGGTATCCTCCGCAGAGGGGTTAGTGACCACATCAGTAAGTGAAGACAATGAAACAGTAGCAGCAGTGGAACATTCAGCAACAGATGTAGCGTTATCACGCTCAATGCATTTTAGACATGGTGGTTCAAATCCTTCCTGAGCGGAACTAATCTGTTGGGCGTGAAGTGACTCATTCACCTTTTGAAGATCTTCATGAGCCGCTCTCAATTTCTCAAGCTCTTGTTTCCTTTGAAGATAATCATAGGAGAGCCTTTCATAAGTTGTTGAGAGCGATTCATGACGACCTTCAAGTTCTTGGTACTTAGCATGAAGATTTTTTATGTCATCAACTAAGGACTGTGAATGTGTCATTTCAGCGTCCAACGGGTCATCGCTTTTGTCTAACAGTTTTTGAGTATGTTCCATAGCCTTTTGTTGTTCAGTTGCAATTTTAGCAAGTGTTTTATAGCTGGGTTTGGATTCACAATCAGAGTCATCTTCACTTGAAGTTTGAAAGTAAGCATCGCGTGATTTTACCTTGGCACCGCGTGCCATGAAGCAGTAGGTGGGAGTAGGATCGTATTCGTCATTAGCTTCAGCGTTGGTGTGGAAGTCATTGTCTTCAGTGTTGAAGATGGACTTGGCAACATAGGCAGTGGCTAGAGCCAGACTTGCAACGCGAGGGTCAGACTCCTCTCCAGACTCCACCTCCACCTCCTCGGAAGCAGACTCCTCCTCTGAATCCATTTCCTTGCCAACAAAATCTCGAGCCTTGCCAGATGTGCTCTTCTTGTATGATGAAGACTTGGAAGAAGACTTAGAAGACTTGGAGGATTTCTTCTTCTTCTTGTCATCGGAATCATATTCCTTGCTTTTCTTCTTCTTCTTCTCATTGTCCCACTATGGACACTCAGATATGTAGTGACCAGGTTTCTTGCACTTGTGGCAGGTTCTCTTCTTATGATCATGTGTGGAAGCTACATCATTCCTTGAGCTAGATCGTGAAGACTTTCTGAAGCCTTTCTTCTTTGTGAATTTCTGGAACTTCTTCACAAGCATAGCAAGTTCCCTTCCAATGTCTTCAGGATCTTTAGAACTGCAGTCAGATTCTTCTTCAGATGAGGAAACAACTTTTGCCTTCAAAGCACGAGTTCGGCCATAGCTTGGACCATAGATATCTCTTTTCTCAGATAGCTGGAACTCATGTGTGTTGAGCCTCTCAAGTATATCAGACGGATCGAGTGTCTTGAAGTCAGGACGTTCTTGTATCATGAGGGCAAGGGTGTCAAAGGAGCTGTCAAGTGATCTCAGTAGTGTCTTGACGATTTCATGCTTGGTAATCTCAGTTGCGCCAAGAGCTTGAAGTTCATTTGTGATATCAGTGAGGCGATCAAACGTGAGCTGGACATTCTCATTGTCGTTTCTCTTGAAGCGGTTGAAGAGGTTGCGGAGAACACTGATTCTTTGATCTCTCTGGGTTGGAACGCCTTCATTGACCTTGGATATCCAGTCCCAGACTAGCTTCGATGTTTCCAGAGCACTCACACGACCATACTGTCCTTTGGTCAGATGACCACAGATGATGTTCTTCGCAGTAGAGTCCAGTTGAATGAACTTCTTGACATCAGTGGGGGTGACACCTTCACCAGTTTTGGGAACGCCATTCTTGACGACATACCAGAGGTCGACATCAATGGCTTCAAGATGCATGCGCATCTTATTCTTCCAATAGGGATATTCAGTTCCATCGAACACGGGGCAAGCAGCGAAGACCTTGATTATCCCTGCAGTCGACATAGCTGAAACTCCAGGTGGTTAAACCGAATCACAAAGAACAAGGGAGTACCTTGCTCTGATACCAATTGAAAGTGCTAGTATTGACTAGAGGGGGGTGAATAGGCGATTTTTATGAAAGCCTTCAAAACTTGGAAGTTTCAAAGACAAACAACAGAAACAACCTAATTGATATGCAGCGGAAGATAAACTACCCTAAACAAGCCATAGTCATGTAAGTAATGATGTGAAAGTACAGGACTAATAGTAGTAAGGTAGTAAGGATCAAGATGGAAGATAGTGTGAAGCCAATCAACAATAGTAGTCAAGCAATGAAGTCAAACAGATGAACAGATAAGCAATGACTACATGAAGACAAACTTAAGTAAGGTTGGAAGGGATAGAACCAGTTGCTTGTTGAAGACACAGGATTTGTTGGACCAGTTCCAGTTGCTGTGACAACTGTACGTCTGGTTAGGGAGGCTAAGATTTAACTCAGAAGACCGTGTCTTCACCTTATTCCCCTTGAGCTAAGGACACCCAGTCCTCGCCCAATCACTCGGGTAAGTCTTCAAGGGATACTTCCAAACCTTCACAGACTTCGTTCACCGGCAATCCACAATGACTCTTGGATGCTCAGAACGCGATGTCTAACCGGCTGGAGGATTCACAGTCCTCAAGTGTAATAAGTCTTCAGGTCACACAGACAGAAAGACTTCAGTGATGCCTAACACTCTTTGGCTCTGGGTGTTTGGGCTTTGTCCTTGCAAGGATTTCTCTCTCTCAAATGCTTCGAGGTGGGTTGCTCTCAAACGACAAAAGTCGTGCACAAACTCTGAGCAGCCACCAATTTATGGTGTAGGGGGTGGGCTATTTATAGCCACTAGGCAACCCGACCTGATTTGTCCAAAATGACCCTGGGTCACTAAGGAACTGACACGTGTTCCAACGGTCAGATTTCAAACACACGCGACAACTTTACTTGGGCTACAAGCAAAGCCGACTCATCCAGCTCTGGATAAGATTTGCTCTCATTGTCTTCGCTCGAAGACATAGGATTTGGGTTGAGCATCACTTCAGTCAGTCTGACTTAGTTCACTTGGACCCCACTTAACAGTACGGTGGTTCCTATGACTCAACAAAGAAGAAAAAGAAACAGCGAAAACACACAGTCTTCGCGCTCCAAGGTCTTCACGCAATGTCTTCTCATGTCATAGTCTTCAATATGAATATCTTCTCATACCACCATTGTCTTCAATGTCTTCATACATTTTTAGGGGTCATCTCCGGTAGGTAAACCGAATCAATGAGGGACACTACCTGCGTTATCCTGCAATTCTCACAAACGCATTAGTCCCTCAACCAACTTTGTCGTCAATACTCCAAAACCAACTAGGGGTGGCACTAGATGCACTTACACTCCGAAGAGGCACGATCCCTCACGTGGAGTAGATCCGGTACGGATGAGCAATGCTCTATCTCAAATGAGCTATCACAATGCTGACCCTAAAATGTAGGTGGGGATGGAGTATTTATAGTCTAGGGGCGAAGAGAGGTACATGGGCCTCGGCCCTACACTGTGCGCAGACATGGAAGGCCGGATGTCCGGGCGTCGGGCCGGATGTCCGGTGGCTCGCGAGGGGCCTGATGTCCGGTCGGCAGGGCCGGATGTCCGGGCTGGAGAAGATGGCCGTTCTGTCCTCCGGATGGGCGGTGCCAGATGTCCGCTTGGAGGGGCCGGATGTCTGTTGCTTTGGGAGGCGCCGGATGTCTGGGGTGCTGGCCGGATGTCCGGGCTAACGGGGCAACCTTTTGTGCTCCCTGGACGCCGGTGCCAGATGTTCGGGAATTTGGCCAGATTTCCGGTGAGGGGGCCGGATGTCCGGGCTGGACGCCGGATGTCCGGTGCCTATAGCTTCTTCGGCAGAGCCCTGGCCATGTAGATCTCCAGGGGTCGGATGTCCGGGCCATGGCCGGATGTCCGGTGCTTGGAGGCTGTTCTCGCCTTCTTCCGTTGGTTCTCTTCTTCCGTGGACTTGGGGTCTTGACCATCTTCATGTACATCCTTTGGAGGATTCTCTTGATACCTAATCATGCACAACATTCCTGATTTAGGCAGTAACCATGTCTCGAGAGGATCATATGAGATATCACTAAGGAGAGAAGTCACCTCAGTCTCGAGAGCTCTAGCTCGTGCTCTAGTCATGGGTCCTCTTGATGCTTGGTGAGACGATGGAAGGTCCATGGGGATGACTGAAGGATGCTCCGCATCATCTCCCCCCCTTGGGAAAGATCCGACCTCGGATCGAAATCCTCATCACCATGGTACGGGGAGAGATCGAAGACATTGAAGATGTCACTCACATTGTACTTGTCGCGTGGGAGATCGATCTTGTAAGCGTTGTTGTTGTAGCGTGCTAGCACCTTGAAGGGTCCATCGGCTCGAGGGAGAGGTTTGGACTTGCGTTCGTTGGGGAAGCGGTCCTTGCGAAGGTGTAGCCACATGAGGTCTCCAATGTTGAATATCATGGGATGCTTGTTGACGTTGAGCTTGGTCGCGAGTCATTGTACTTGGCGCTCGATGGTGTGCCTTGTATCTTCATGCATCTTCTTGATGTAGCTTGCACGGGCACTTGCGTCGAGGTTGGTGCGCTCTTATAGAGGAAGAGGTAGAATGTCCAATGGGGACAACGGGTTGAAGCCGTAGACGACCTCGAAAGGGGACTTGCCGGTAGTCGAATGTCTTGCACGGTTGTAGGCGTACTCGGTGATGGGTAGACACTCCTCCCACTCCTTGATGTTCTTCTTGATCAACACGTGAAGTAGAGTGGAGAGCGTACGGTTCGTCACCTCCGTTTGGCCGTCGGTTTGAGGATGATATGCGAAAGAGAACAAGAGCTTGATTCCGAGCTTGGCGCATAGCGTCTTCCAAAAGTAACTCAAGAACTTGACGTCCTGGTCGGAGACGATTGTCTTCAGTACTCTATGGAGGCGCAACATTTCCCTACAAAAGAGATTTGCAATGTGTGAAGCATCGTCTATCTTGTTGCACGGAATGAAATGTGCCATCTTAGAAAATCGGTCCACAACAACAAACACGGAATCCTTTCCATTTTGAGTTCGAGGCAAACCAAGTACAAAATCCATGCAAATGTCTTCCCAAGGTTGATAAGGAATAGGAAGAGGCATGTAAAGACCATGTGATTGAGCTTTAGACTTAGTTTTGCGACATGTAGAGCATCGGTTGGTGAAGCGTGAGACATCGCGGAACATCTTGGTCCAAAAGTAATTCTCGGAGAGCGTGGCGAATGTCTTGTCGCGTCCAAAATGTCCCATGAGTCTGCCTCCATGAGCCTCTTGCAAAAGGAGCAAACAAAGAGAAGACTCGGGAATGCATAGTTTGTTAGCTCTCATAAGATAACCATCCTTGATGTAATATTGTTCCCAAGATGTATGTGTCAAACATTTAGCATAAGGGGTAGCAAAAGATGGATCATTAGCATACAAGTCTTTTATGTGCTCAAAGCCAATAACATTCAACTCAAGTTTAGTGACAAGCGTGCATATGCGCGAGAGTGCATCCGCAACTACATTTTCCTTACCCTTAATGTACTTGATCACATAGGGGAAAGATTCAATAAATTCACTCCATTTGGCATGACGCTTGTTCAACTTAGTTTGACCTTTGGACACAAGGTGAACCCGCTCCTAAATGCTTCTCCTTTCCGTTCATGCGAGACATGGTTGATACCTAATGCAAGGACACTACACATGCCTAGGTACCAAGGAGACCCTCTCGGAGATGCTCAGAAAGATGGACAAGTCCCCAAGTACAAGGATGAAGGAGCACGACGAGAGGAACCGGAGAAAGGCTACAGGACCCGGACATCCGGCCCTGGCCCGGACATCCGACCCCTAAAGATGTCAACAACAACAGCAGCCCAGCAACCGAAGTGCTACAGGGCCTGGACATCTGGCCAGGCCCCGGACATCCGGCCCCTCCCGCAAGCCCGGACATCCGGCGCCCCATCACAGAATGTACAGAAGCTGGACCTCGCCAGCCCGGACATCCGGCCAGAGGCCCGGACATCCGGCTCTTCGTGAGCCACCGGACATCCGCCCCCCAGCCCAGACATCCGGCACCTGCCTGTGCGCAGAGAACGGGCCAAGGGCCCATGTATCCCCCTCTCACATACCCCTTCGTGAGCTAGCACTATATATACTCTCCCACCTCCTCCTAGATAGGGTTAGCAAAGGATTAGCTCATTTGAGATAGAGCTTTACTCATCCATACGGATCTCCTCCTTGTGAGAGACCGTGGCCTCTTCGGAGAAGATCCACTATGGATTCAAGACCCCTTTATAGGAAGATCCCTCGTGGATTCAAGACCTCCTCTCGGAGATGAACTACCGCCGCTTGTATCGTCCTTTGTTGGATTTGGACCGTGTATCTCTTTGTGTTTCTTGGATCTAGCACATGTGTGATCATATTCGTGTTGGTTGAGTGTTTCTCTTGTTTTCCCCCGTGATTTTCCTCGTGTTCTTCCATGCGTTCTTCGTGTTCCTCGTAGGGATCCTCTCCAAACGTGAAAGATCGGGCCCTAGGGTTCTGCCCTACATCATCTTGGTATCATGAGCCACGTTGATCATGTTTTTGGAGCCCCTACCCTTTGTTTTCTAGCTTGATTTTGTTGATTTCGTCCTAAATCCGAAAATCACCACCAAAAATAACCCGCAATTTTTTTTGTGATTTGTTGGTTTGATGATGTTTTGTTGATTTTGATCCATGGATTTTCTTGGTTTCAAGTGGATCTAGCATCTCCCCAAGTTTCCCCACTTTCCATCCACGAAATCTCTCCAATTTTGCCCCCGAAATCATCAATTTCTGCCCCAAAATTGAGTTCCTCGAGTTCATCCTCGGATTTGGAGCCCAGACATCCAGCCCGACCCCCGGACATCCGACCATTAGCCCGGACATCTGGCTCCTGGAGCTCATTTTCACGCAACGTTCTGGACATCAGGTCCCGGACATCCGGCCAAACCCCCGGATGTCCGCCTGCTGTCATTTCAGCTTTTCCCGTTTCACCGTTTTGACCATAACTAATTCATCCGGAGTCCGTTTTTGACGTTCTTTAGCTCGTTGAGAAGCTATTGACATTCGCCATCCCACAAAAATACCACCAACACCATTTGACTCCATCAAAGTTTTGGAATTTTGGCATCTCTGCCTAGGGCTTCCACCACATCATCCGCTACAACACCACCGACTTCCGCAACCTAACCCATTTTGCTTGCCATAGCATTAGTGGTTGCTTGAGTAGTGATTTGAGTCTCCTAAGGTGTTTCAGCTACTTAGGGACGGTTGCTTCTTCATCAACCACCACCATAACTTCCACATAACCTTGCCCACCATACACTTCTAACAACCCAACTTAACCCAATTTTGTTTGAGCTTGTTTGAGTTGTGGCTTGTGTCTCCTAAGGTGTTTAGGCTACTTAGGGATGACAACTTCAACTACGACACGTGTATAGCCCATCATTCCACTTCCGCATTGCCAAGTGCAAACCACCACTGCTCTCCGCTACCACCATTTTGACATTTGACGTTTGAGATTTTGAGTTTGCGGTTTTTCCGTTTCCTAAGGTGTTTCGGCTACTTAGGGACGAGTCTCCATCATCTTGGTTTCTACATCAAGAACACCGCCACTCATCATCGCCTCGAGGTCGTCATCGACTTTGACCACTTCACCATCATCCGTCTGTGGCGTACATACAAGAAACCCTCGACGGTAACCTCCATATCATCTTGGTATCGTGGTATCCCTCCATTGTATATTCCCCTTGCCATTGCATTGTTAACACCTAGCCCATTTTGCGTTACTTGCCTATCGGGACTAGCCATTTGAGTATTGCCGGCAACGTTACTTGTGCACATTAGTGATCATACTTCCCATAACATACATACCATATCATCGTGGCGCATATATTGGTACCATATCTTGTGTCACAAGTTTGTTCTCACATATACACAATTGCTATCTTGGTTTGTGCATTGTGCAAAAGTGGCCATAAAAAAAGAAATAAAGCTTTTAAGCAAAGAAAGAGAGCAAAGAAGCTTGTAAGCAAGTGCCATAGCATCATACCACATTGCACATAAGATTGTCATATCCGATCATCTTGGGTCATCTTGAGAGAAACACCGGGAACCATACATACATAGCATACTTGGGATACAAAGTTTATCCATTTTACATCTTATAGGTCGCGCACAGGTGCGTATCCTCCTATAGAGCAATCGTGCTAGCGTCTCTCTTAAGT
Organism: Triticum aestivum; assembly: GCF_018294505.1. Classification (NCBI taxonomy): domain Eukaryota; kingdom Viridiplantae; phylum Streptophyta; class Magnoliopsida; order Poales; family Poaceae; genus Triticum; species Triticum aestivum. The sequence continues at coordinate 223,940,054 of NC_057807.1, read as the reverse complement.
TGTGCAACACGAGCATTTTCCGTGGATTCCACATTTTGTGCTCATTCCTTGGTTGCACGACCCCATTTATCTATCCGTGTGTGTGTGTTTCCGCGTGCCACATCTTGCTATTGGTCTACTTGTTTCGCTTGCGAATTTATGAATCTCTTTCAACATTATTGACTCTTGCTAACATTTTGCATCAAATTTTTGTGCCACTATCCTCACCGAGCTCCACCATAAGCCTTACTTGTGTAGGTGTGAGAACCGACAAGAATTGTTACCAATTGTGCTATTTGCTTGTTACACATTTGAGTGATCATTGATCCATATTCAACATCAGTCAAGGTACATTTGGTATAGTTCTTCTCTTTCTCCCACTCACATTTGCTTGAGTCTTGTGATGGATAGGCAAGGCATTTCATCTCCAGTCTTCGACACCCACAATGGCGTGAACAACTACATCTACGATCTACAACGACAAATGCAAGGTGCACAATCAAGATTGCGAGAGCGTATCGAGAACATCTCCATCGACATTCGTCACTCCGAAGCAAGGAAAAGGGACTACATCGACAAGAAGCTTTCCACACAAAAAGAGGAGCAAGATGCAAGGATGGAGGAGATTCGGGCCTTAAGCAAGTCTTCTTCCCCTTCATCATCTTCAAGGCGGCGACATTCAAGCCACAAGTCTTTGGAGCGCGAAAACGATGCAAGCGCAATTCGTCCACGTCCACATCTACATGGCGACCACCATCACGTTCGTGATCCACATCGTCATGAAGGGCAAGTCACCTCCAAGAATCATGTGCATGACGATGACAAACACCTACGAGCTCAAGCACGACAACGACATCATCATCATGAAGATGCTCCACAAGCGCAAATGCACAAGTCCCAACAAGCCCTACTTCACACCAAGTCCAAGCTTCATGAGCAAAAGAGAAGACCGCGAGACGAGCACCACCAAGACGGAGCTATGACTACCACCACCACTTCGGCATCTTCGCCAAGTGCTATCAAGGCATCTTCGCCTTTGGACGTACGGCATCTTCGCCTTTGGACGTACGGCATCTTCGCCTACCTCCCATGAGTGCGCCTACAACGACTTCATCAAGTCCAAGGCGGCCCTCTACAAGCAAGGGCGACACTTCCATCTTCAGAAGCCGCTCAACGAAGATGGCCGAGCATGGGAAATTCCCTTCGGTCATGGAGACGAGCTACGAGGTGCCACATCATATGGGCCTCACAAACCAAGATGGTGACAAGAAGGTCGAGCAAGGGCCGTCTCCTTCGACCACGGCGATAGGAGTTAAGCATGGAGACATTTGCACCTACATCTATCCAACACCCACATATGTCAAGATGCCCTATTTTCCATGTGAGGAGATCCACCACCCCATGAGTGAGATGAGTGACTCCACCATACGCGACATTGAGAGCATTTCCTATGAGAGGATGAGTGTGGCCACCACTAACCCCACACATGAGAGTATGCCACACATCCTATGTGAGGTTGAGCGCCATTTGAGTGACTCCACCAACCATATGAGTGAGTGCGCCCTTGAGGGAGTGAGTGAGCCACAACACTTAGAGAGTGAGGTAGTTGACACGACACGTGAGGCCACTGTGATTTCTAACGACTTAACCTCTACTCCAAGTGTGTTCTCTTTGGTGCTAGGTCTCCTACATGACGGCATGCCTACCCTCGATGAGTCCATCCCTCCAATGGGAAAACCGATGGCCATGGTGGACGATGATACACCCCTCACATGGGTCCATCAAGATGAAGATGACCATGACTTGGTCTTCAACACCTCACCTACAACACATGAGCGATGCTCCAAAGGTAACATAGGTGATGGTGCTTCTCTTGTCCCACTAGTGGATTCTCTTGACATTGATTGCTTGCATGATGTTGATCCACCTATTCCCATGCTTCATGCTAGTGCGACTTCCTCATGTCATGACTTACCTATTTATGATGAATATGATGATGAGCATGTTGAGTTGCCTAGTTGTGATGCTATGCTCCATAGGATATCATGTGAAAATTCTTTTGGTCACATCATGTTTGACAATCCATTGAACTTGTCATATGCTATGAATGAGATCTCCAATATTGCATCATTTCAATCTCAACACTATGCATGCCCCATTAAAATAAATCCCATTTGCACTTATGGCATAGATGACGAGATGATGGTCATTGGCTTTTGTTTTTTAGGTGATGATATTGCCATGCTTCCTTTACATGATTTGTGCAATTCATCTACTATGACATGCCATGATCACATTGTTCCACATATGCTTTGTTTTGGATGCTGTCAATATTCTCCATGTGATGTTTCCATTACTGCACATGAGGAGACCCCCATACTTTCCTCATACATATTAGGAGATTTTGATGCATCTCATGCTTTGCATGATTCCCGTAATTGCATGCACCATATGCATTCCATGAATAACAATGTTCTACAACTTTCTCATGATGCATTACATCCTTTGAGTCTCCATTATGCCATACATAATAACAAACCTATCATGATGGATGACATGTTTATATATCACGCATCTCATTTATTTGAGCATTTGATATTTTGTGCTAACCGACACATGCACGTGTGCATCATGATGGATGATGTGTACATATACCACGCACACACAATTTTTCCTTTTGCCTTTGTTTTGTGTAGGTACTCATGTATACTCGTCAACCTCTCAATCCCAAGAGTTAACGAAACGAGCTCTTGAGAGCAATGATGACTTGGAATCCCGTGGACTATCCTTACCACCGTTCCTTTCGTGCAAGGACTATGCACATCTCTTTTACTTGGCTCTCACACGGCTATGGGCTATATATCACTTGTCCCTTTATGCCCATACTATCATGTTCACTTTGCATGTTATGCCTCTTTACATGATTTTGCCATGCAATTGTACCCTTGCTTGCATCTACCCATGCTTCACCATTATGATACTCCTATGTGTATTTGCATGCTTGGTGGAGACCCTTGTTGCTATTTCCATGTTTATCATGTGCCCCATGTTATTGATGCTTGTTGTGTTGGGAGAGTCATGATGTCCCACTGCTATTTACATATGGTCTCTCACCAATACATTGATGATATTTTGCTTTCATGCTTGTGATATGTCATGTGCATTATTCATGCCCACTATTTGCAAACATGACATGCTTGCCATGATTTCCTCTAGTATGTTGCCTCTTCGCACTACTAGCTTGCTTAACTTGATCACTATGATTGCTTGCTATGTTGCATCACCCATGTCCCACTATTACTTGCTTTCTTTGGTTGATGACATATATGCTCATGCCTCTCACATGATATATCTTGATCATTGTCTCTTGTGTCCATTAGTTGCACATGTAGCACACGCACTAAAGCATACAATTGTTTGTCATAGATGGGATAGTTAAGTTGAGCACCGGAGAGTTTTTCACTAAAATATGCAATCGTTCGTTTTTCTTGCATCAAAACTCCGCCAATTCCGGTACCACTTGCATCACAATGAAGCTCAAAAGTTTTGTCAAAATTGGGCAAAGCAAGAATCGGAGCATGAGTAAGCAAAGACTTGAGCTCATCAAAAGCGGTGGATTGCAAAGATCTCCAAACAAAAGGATCATTCTTCTTACTCAAGGCATGCAAAGGAGCGGCAATAGTGCTAAAGTTTTTCACAAAGCGACGGTAAAAACCTGTGAGGCCAAGAAAACTACGCACATGTTGCAAATTGGTGGGTTGGGGCCAAGTTTTAATTGCTTCAATTTTAGATTCGTCAACATGGACACCCTTGTAAGAGACAACAAAACCCAAGAAAACGAGTTTGTCAACACCAAACGTGCATTTTTTCAAGTTGGCATAAAGACGTTCCTTGCGAAGCGTTTGCAAAACAGCCCTAACATGATTAATATGCTCTTTCATGGATTTGCTAAACACAAGAATATCATCAAACTAAACCACAACAAAGACTCCAATATAAGGTCGAAGCACAAAATGCATAAGACGCATGAAAGTACTGGGAGCTTCCGATAAACCCATAGGCATAACCAACCACTCGTACAAGCCAAATTTGGTTTTGAGAGCAGTTTTCCACTCATCACCTTCTTGTATGCGGATTTGATAATAGCCACTTTTAAGATCAATTTTTGAGAAAAAGGCGGCTTCGCTAAGTTCATCAAGCATATCATCTAGGCGAGGAATGGGATGCCTATATCGAACGGTAATAGCATTTATAGGTCTAAAATCGAAACACATGCGGAAACTTCCATCTTGCTTAGGCACAAGTATAACGGGAACGACACAAGGACTTAAGCTTTCACGTACATGACCATTGTCGATGAGTTGTTGTACTTGCCGTTGGATCTCCTTAGTTTCTTTGGGGTTGACACAGTATGGAGCTTTTTTTGGAAGTGGCGCTCCGGGGATGAGGTTGATTCGATGCTCAATGCCTCGTAGAGGAGGTAGACCCGGAGGTAGCTCATCGGGGAAAACATCTTGGAATTCCTGCAAAAGAGATTGAAACACTAAAAGTAGCTCGTGAGAGGTGTTAGTTTTTGGTTCCCCATCCTTGCACACAAGGACAAAGTGCATAACACTCGATGGGTTCTCACACACTTCTCTCATCTCACTTTTTTGTGGCAAATAGGACTAGGTTTTTCTCTCTAGGCGAAGAGGTGCTCAAGTTTGTCTTGTGGCTCTCACTCACTTTTTGGTGGATCACTTTCTCACTCTTCTCTCCATGATGGGTGGCTTGCTTGTCTGCTATCACTTGACTAGGAGACATAGGTCGTAGCACATACTCCTTCCCTTTCATCTTGAAGCTATAGTGATTGGTACACCCATTGTGGATGACACCACGGTCGAATTGCCATGGCCTACCAAGAAGGAGGTGGCAAACGGACATTGGGACTACATCACACTCCAAAGTGTCCTCATATACACCAATTTTGAAGGAGACTTGGACTGTATGCTCAACTCGTATAGTGCCGGAGTCACTTAGCCATTGAACCTTGTAGGGGTGCGGATGCTTCATCTTGACCAATTGAAGCTTGGAGCATAGTTCTTCACTTGCCAAGTTGTGGCAACTACCTCCATCGATGATGACCTTGACGGAACTTCCATTGATGCCGGCCTTTGTGTGGAAGATGTGGCATCTTTGGTCTTCTTCTTGTTGATGTTGAAGAGTCAAGACCTTGGAGACAACAAGAGTGGGGCTCGAATCCTCATCACAAAATACTTGATCATCTTCATCCTCGTTCACGCGCCGGTGCACGGCCACTTGCTCAAGAGCTTCCATCTCCTCATCACTCATGGAGTTGTAGGTTCCATCGTCGTTGAGGATCATGGTGCGCTTGTTTGTGCATTCATAAGACTTGTGGCCTCGGCCACCGCAAGTGAAACACTTGAAGGAGCTTGTCTTGATGGTCTCATCGGTCGGAGTAGATGATGAAGCACGCGGCTTGAAGTTGCTTGTAGTAGGAGGAAGGAGACTTGAACTTGACAAAGTCTTCTTGTAACTTGACTTGTCATCATTGCTTGGAGAAGGCTTGGTTGATGTAGAGGTTGGAGGAGTTGTTGAAGCCTGGTTGTTGGAGAAGCCGTAGGTCTCGGATGAGTACTTGGCGTACTTGAAGTCATCTTGCACTTGATGTTCCGCCTTGGTAGCTTGATGCACGTGCTCAATGAAGTTGGAGTAGGGTTGGAAGTCGGCAATCTTCTTGATGGGGTGATTTAGTCCATTCAATAAATGTGCCATTGTTTTCTCATCATCTTCCGTGACATTGGCTCGAATCATGGCTATCTCCATTTCCTTGTAGTATTATTCAACACTCTTTGTTCCTTGCTTGAGGAGTTGGAGCTTCTTGAAGAGATAGCGGTTGTAATATGTGGGCACAAAACGTGCTCGCATGACTTCCTTCATTTGAGCCCAAGTGGTGATAGGAGGTTCACCTCTTGCTTGTCGGCGCTCAAGGACTTGTTCCCACCATATGAGCACATAGTCTTGGAACCCAAGTGATGCCATAGCGATCTTCTTCTCTTCCTCATAGTTATGCAAACGAAAGATTTTGTCGACCTTCAATGCCCATGAGAGGTATTCTTCGGGATCATTGCTTCCATTGAATTTGGGCATGGTGAATTTAAGCTTGCCATAGCATTGCTCTTCATTGTGTTGTTGGCGATGGTGATGATGACACCCTTGACGGTGAGGGTAATCATCCTCATGTTGCTCTTGGCATGGAGGAATTCCATGATCAACTTGCTCTTGTTGAACTTGAGGTTGAGGTGGAGCTTGACGAGCTTGTGGAGGAGCTTGAGGAACTTGACGTTGCACACGCGGTTGGTAGTTCCTCTCTTGGATTTCTTCTCGAAGGGCTTCCTCTTCATTGCTCCGTTCGCGATTGCAGTTTGCGATGGCTCGACTTGATTCTTGAAGGGCATGTTGCGCCTCAAGAGCTTGCGCTTCACGTTGTTGTTGTTGAAGACGTTGAGCCTCGGCGTCTTGTTCCTCTTGGTATAGACGCGCTCGTTCTTCCTCTTGGCGACGAAGACGTTGTCGATCTTGAGCTTGAGCAAAAGAGACTTGGTTTGATTGAGGACGAGGGACTTGCTCATCGACTTGCTCTTGAGAATGCTTGTCGTGTAGAGGGTTGCGAGATGCATGATGGTCTTGACGCGTGGCTCGTCGAAGAGTGTTTGATGACGGTGTACTTGAGCCGAAGAAGGATTCGTCGGAGTGTCGACTTGAGTGGCTCTGTCTTGAGTATGAAGAAGTTGAAGGAGGACGGTTCACCAACAAGGCACGGATCTCGTCCATCCTTGCATCGTTCTCTTGCTTGTGCGCGTCGAGCTTGTTGTCGAAGTAGTCCTTGGTACGTTGCTCGGAGAGTCGCAAGTCAGTGGCGAGGTTGTCGATGCGTTCATTCATAGCTTGTTGCTCTTGATGTAACGCTCATTGTGCACCAAAGAGGTGGCTCTTGGTGACATATGATGACATGTCTTCGTCTTGCTCGATGAAGAGTGGGTTGGTAGAAGTACTCGGCCTATCCATCATTCTAAGCAAAAATGTGAGTGGTAGAAGGAGAAGAACTTATACCAATGTACCTTGACAGATGTTGACGATGAATCAAGTTCACTCAAATGCGGACAATGAAATAGCACTATTGGTACCAATTCTTGTCGGTTCTCACACCTACACAAGTAAAAGGTTATGGTGGAGCTTGGTTAGGATGGTGGCACAAAATTTGATGCAATTGAAAGTGAGCTTCAATAATGTTGGAAAAGATTCACAAATTTGCAAATGCAACAAGTAGACCAAGCAAAATATGGGTACATGGAAACACACATGCAAATAGATAAATGAGATTGTGCAAACCAAAAGTGAGCCAAAATGTGGAATCCACGAAAATGCTCTTGTTGCACAATACACGAGAGATGCTAGCACGATTGCACAATAGGCGGATACGTAACTTGTGCACAACCTACTAAGCAAAAATGCAACGATCTCTATCCCAAGTATGATATATGTATGGTATTTCGGTGCTATGATCCTAGATGATCGAGTATGACAATTTTAATGTAGTATAATGCTATGGTTCTTGCTCATAAGCTCTTTGCTTATCTTTCCTCTTTGCTTAAAAGCTTGGGTGTCTCTTTCACTTTTGAGCTCTTTTCTTATGCAAAACTTCACAAACCAAGATAGCAATTGTGTATGCGATGACAACTTTGTGACACACAAGTTGATGCCAAGATATGCACCACTATGGTATGGTATGCATGCTATGGAGTATGATCACTAATGTGCACAAGTCACGTTGCCGACAATACTTAATGGCTAGTCTCGATGGGTAAGCTATGCAAAAGTAAGGCCATGTGGGGTGTCAATGCAAATGCAAGGTATGACAAAGATGTTGTCGAGGTTACCGTCATTGGCGATGATGAGTAGTCGATGGAGATGAGCGGTGGTGATGGTGACGTTGAACCGTACCTATATAGCCGAAACACAATAGGACACGGGAACCACAACCCAAAATCTCAAAGACCCAAACGTGTCAAAATCGTCATAGGAGGTAGCGGTGAGCGGTGGTGGTGCTTGTGGAAAGCGGAGGTGGTATGCAGAAGTAGGCGTGGGCACCGGGGCAAAATTGGGCGAAACTATGCGGAAATGGGCTCGGGGAATGGAGTTGCTGCTGCCAGGGGCCGGATGTCCGGGCCAGCTGCCGGATGTCCGGGACGCCGGATGTCCGGTGGACACGGGGCGGATGTCCTGGCTCTTGGATCAGGGACGAACACGATGAACTCCACGGGAAAAATTGCAACTCCGGGGCAAAATTCGGACGAATTGGTGGATGGAAATCGCGAGAGAAATGGGGGAAAGCTAGATCAACTCGATGTAAAGCAGATCCATGGATCAAATCCAACAAAACTTCATCACACCAACAAATCACAAAAAAAATTTGGGGGCTATTTTTGGTGGGGATTTTCGGATTTAGGATGAAATCAACAAAATCAAGCTAGAAAAAGAGGGGTAGGGGCTCCAAAAACGTGATCAACGTGGCTCATGATACCAAGATGATGTAGGGCGGAACCCTATGGGGCCGATCTTTCAAGTTTGGAGTGGATCCTATGGGGAAACACGAAGAACGCGCAAAAGAACACAAAGGAAATCACGGGGAGGAATGAGAGAAGCACTCAACCGACAAGTAATTGATCACACAAGGGCTAGATCACCGAAAGCACAAGGTAACACAAGATCCAAAGTCAACAAAGGGAAGATACAAGAGTAACCGTTCTTCTCCGTGAGGAGGTCTTGATTATCTTCTCCGGATGGAGGCCTTGAATCCGGATGGATCTTCTCCGAAGAGGCACGGTCCCTCACGTGGAGTAGATCCGGTACGGATGAGCAATGCTCTATCTCAAACGAGCTATCACAATGCTGACCCTAAAACATAGGTGGGGATGGAGTTTTATAGTCTAGGGGCGAAGAGGGGTACATGGGCCTCGGCCCTACACTGTGCGCAGACAGGGAAGGCCGGATGTCCGGGTGTAGGGCCGGATGTCCGGTGGCTCGCGAGGGGCCGGATGTCCGGGCTGGAGAAGATGGCCATTCTGTCCTCCGGATGGGCGGCGCCAGATGTCCGCTTCGAGGGGCCGGATGTCCGTTGCTTCGGGAGGCGCCGGATGTCCGGGGTGCTGGCCGGATGTCCGGGCTGACGGGGCAACCTTCTGTGCTCCCTGGACGCAGGTGCCAGATGTCTGGGAATTTGGGCAGATTTCCGGTGAGGGGGCGGATGTCCGGGCTGGACGCCGGATGTCCGGTGCCTGTAGCTTGTTCGGCAGAGCCCTGGCCATGTAGATCTCCAGGGGCCGGATGTCCGGGACCATGGCCGGATGTCCGGTGCCTGGAGGGTGTTCTCGCCTTCTTCCGTTGGTTCTCTTTTTCCGTGGACTTGGGGTCTTGACCATCTTCATGTACATCCTTGGGAGGATCCTCTTGATACCTAATCATGCACAACATTTCTGATTTAGGCAGTAACCATGTATCGAGAGGATCATATGAGATATCACTAAAGAGAGAAGTCACCTCAGTCTCGAGAGCTCTAGCTCGTGCTCTAGTCATGGGTCCTCTTGATGCTTGGTGAGACGATGGAAGGTCCATGGGAATGACCGAAGGATGCTCCGCATCACCACTTGAACGACTACTGGATTAATAGTGTCAATTATGGACAAGCTCATATCATCCTCCCTCCCTTCAAGCGAAACCGTCCTCGGTTTCAAATCAGTTTCTTTAACAACATCTTCATCTATTGATTGTTCGGGTGCCACAAAAATTTCATCAACTTCGTCTTCATTTTCCTTTTTTTTCCTTGATGAGGAGCAAACCTCGAGACGAGGGTCGATCCGTTTTTGGCCCGATCTTTCACAGCACAAAACTCCATCGCAACAAGAAGTAGATGCGGGTTTACAAAGATATTCACAAACCTCGCAAAAACAACACGCCAACCCCTCGATCCGAAGGAATAACGTGAACGAACCATATAGGTTCAGCTTGTAATCTCCTACGCGTCGTGTCGCAGGAACTCACACGCCAGTAGAGACTTTTGACAAGATTTCTCAAAACTTGATAATGGCCGACGGCCCAAAAACACACACGTGTCTAATTCATCTCAAAATAACCTCCTTTTTTTACATGACTCACGGCCAGACTTTATAGTAGTAGTCGGCTTTGTCTAACTTTCCCAAAAAGAAGATAATTATTATTTACTCCTATCTCTAACTCACGGCTGAAAATAAATGTATATAAAAAAACAACCTAGTAGTAACTAACTTGATCTCCGTGTGCCGTGTGTGATTAGGTGGCCCCCATCCAGACTCGTACAAGGACATGAATTCCCATAGTGCAGCTCCTCTAATACGTGACGATGCATTCTCTTCTGGCGGCCTTGATCGTGAGAAGTAATAGCAAATTAAGATTTTCTTAATTGCAACAAAGTAATGCTCCTTAATTGGTTTGGTTTCTACTTTATCCCATGGACGTGGCCTTCCAAACAAATAGCAAATATTCCCTTTTATGATGTACTCTTTTCATCTTTTATTATATGTTTGCATGCAATCTGGTGGCCGAGCCCTTTCAAAGAAATAACCAAACTGATCTTTTCTGGCCATAACTGAGCTGATCTCAGGAACTGGCATGCACGTAACTTGATTCACGTACCCGACTAATAATAAGAAATTTGTTCTTTGTGGAGTCCAATCAGCCAAAAAGATATTGTTGCATACGATCTGGACACCTTCCCATTCTCTTCCTCTTTGAGGTTGCACCGTATCATGATCTAGCTTGCTCTCTCTTCCCTCTCTCTGCATGACTAAAACAATGAGGAGAACAACGGGACTCAAAGCAGTACTGGACACAAGCGTGGCCGTATCATCCTTCCTCCCTTCATGCGAAACCGTCCTCGGTTTCGAGTCGGTTTCAATAGCAACATCGTAATCTGCAGAGTGAACGTGCGCTGGAATTTTTTCAGTGGGTTTGACCTCCTTCTTTGCTTCTTCTTGTTCCTCTATCTTATGTAGTCGTTCTTTCCTTCAAGTCTTGAAAAACTTCTTCTCAATGGCCACTAGAACATATTTTTTATCGCGTTTGACAGTGTATGTGTTGACGAGATAGTCATGTACAGCATTATTTTTCTTGTACCATGGCTCTCCTAGGAGCATATGGCATGAAATCATTGGTGCCGGAATTACGTCGCACAAAACCTCACAAGAAAATTTCCCGACCGAAAACAGTACAGTAGTTTGGTGCGTGATGTCGAGCTTGTCGTAGCACCTCCTCAGTGAGTACGGTCGTGGATGCGGTGTCATCGGTAGCTGCAGCTTCTGCACCATGTCGATGCCAACTGCGTTGATCGAACTATCATGGTCGATCGTCGTGGCACAGACTTTCTCTCCCACTTTACAATAGGTGTGGAAAAGTTCAGCGCCATAGCCTTTCTCCTCCAACAAAAAGTCGCCAGATAGCTTCCAGTAGCTCCTTGGTGACGGCGCGCCGGCCGTCTCCTCCGAAGTGCCGTGAGAAACGCAGGGCTCTGATACCATTTGATGAGGAGCGAACCTCGAGGCGAGGGTCGATCCGTTGTTGGCCTGATCTTTCATGGCACAAAACTCCATCGCAACAAGAACTAGATGCGGGTTTACAAAGATGTTCACAAACCTCGCAAAAACAACACTAGGACTTTCTTTTTCGTTGCTGATATGCCTTCTCGTAAAATCTGTAGGTGGACCTCAACCAAGTGTATTCAAGGATAGTAATCTCCACCAACAAAACCTGTAGACGTGCACCTGTAATTTTGGTGGTCTTGTGTAACAGAAATACGAAATACAATCTCCTAGTATTTTCTTCGACCGATCTGATTCTGGTGGCCGAACCCAACCGAAGTGATACTCGACCAGGACTCCTTCCTGGCTGTTAGCAGCGACCAGGATTCCTCCCTCATGGATACACATGCTCCTCCTAATCTCTGGCCCAAATGAGAATTGACCAAACGTGCTAGTGTAGGAATACATCAATGCATGCACGCACATACACATCTCCTTGGGTAATGCATGCATGTTCAACACCCTCTTTCCATCTTTACATGAGTGCATCCCTATCAATGGCATAGTATGCATGCATGTAACTTCTACAACGGAAACATCATTGACCACTTGAACGACTACTGGATTAATAGTGTCAGTTATGGACAAGGTCATATCACCATTGCCATACCCAAATGGACAAAATCCACGCAAAACAGACGTCCGTTTGGCGTCGTGCGCTGGAGTTGGCCTTACAACATCTCTCAGGACTCACCTCCGGGATGGGGTAAATTTTATCCACAACGCATCTTGTTTCCTCTTGTCGTATATTATGCATTTGTCTTTGTCTCTTTGTGCTTGGGTTGGCAGACGAGAGGAACATGGCCCTATAGCCGCTGGAGTCTCCTGTAGGCACATCATAGGCATATACTGTTAAACAAGTTGGGATATGGCCCATCTGCTCTCTGAAACGCTTTGGACCACATGAAGACAATGGTGATCTAGATGAAAGTGGGCGTCTAGGATAGAGGCGCCCCAGTGCGTAAGCTCTTTAAGATGTTTTCGCTTGGTGCCATACGTATTGTCCCTGCTGCAGCATTGCCTACTGTTGAATGAGGCGAAGACGGGGATAAATGAGGCGACGAGAACGCCGATGCAATGATGGATTCATACGCGTGCGACGAGTTCTGGATGTACGAGTTAAAGGTGTGGCTTTCGCGTGTGGGCGGAGCCACGATTGGACTGGCCGACTTCCCATTCGCGCACCCGGGAAGAAGGCACAGTGGAGGGATCTTAAGGCGGCACTACAATTCCGTCAGTGCAATGGT